>NC_045734.1:2420000-2648489 GCF_008692095.1 Etheostoma spectabile | reverse complement strand
CCGCTCTACCAACTGAGCTATCTGGGTGCCCAGTTATAGGATATATAACTATATATAAATCTATATAATAATCTGCTCTATATATAACATTGATATAAGAAAACTGGTCAATTTGACCCGAGGACAACATGAGGGTTAAGGTAGAGGTTCTGACCCAGAACACAGAGAAACATACACGGACACAGAGTAACAATTCAAAAACCTTTTAATGTAACTTCTGTACTTATAGCAGCCAAGGACAGAAAACACAAGGTAGGCTGACTCCGAGCTGGATAGGGGCCGAGGAGGGCAGGCAGTGCTGGATCCAAACTTTCTTTCTGGAATCCCAGCGGGAAGGTAGGAAGGCTTGAGGATGATGAGCCACGGCAACAGGTCTGGAGGAGTAGGTCTGGACAGGGAAAACAGGACGTTAACAAAAGCACCAGGAATATAACACTAAGACTAAAATGGCACAAAGTTCAACTGGAAGCCATGTTACCACACTGGTAGGTGCAACGATCTGGCGCCGGTGGTGAGTTGCTTCCAAACTTGACTTTAGGTTCTCCTGACCGAGGGGGACAAGCCAGTTCCCTCTCCTTAGCGGAAACAAGGGGGGGGGGGGTGTTGGTAATCCCATGGCGAGACCTCAAATGTGAGAATCCGTGGTGAGTGTTCAGAGAGTGTGGGCGTACTCTATCCACGGCAGATGTTGGTCCAGTATGACGGACGCTGGAGGCGACACACACCGAAGGGATGCTCCCTAGGTCCTGGTTGTCTCTCTCATTCCGACCCTGGATTGGGGATGGCACCCCTAATGGATAGATAGATAAAATAGATAGTAGCTAGATAGACCAAACAGAAAGATGATAGTAGATAGATAGATACATAGATAATAGACAATAGATACAATAGATAATAGACACACAAAAGCTAGAGTAAGTATAGATATATGATAGATAGATATAAAAAACAGAAAAGATGTAGATAGATAATAGACAGATAGATAGATATCTACAGATCGATAGGGAAAACAGAAAGATTAGATCGATAGATATATCGATAGATAATATACTTTACTTTAGGTCATCCCAAGGAAATTTTAGGCATACAGTAGCAAACAACCATGACACCATAAACACGTATACACACCTTATAGCACACACACCTAAGAATGAAAATAAAAATGTAAAAATAAAAATTAAAATCCTCACAGAAATGCAATTACTGAGACAGACATACCTCAGCACCAAAGCAGTACAAAAACTTTCCCAGAAACGAGAAGTAACACTGTTGGCCTCTATCAGAACACAATGTCCACAGGTATTCCTGGGGACGGAAAATTTGGGACTTGGTCTGTTAATGTCAAACAATAAATGAACCTGCTGAAGAACATGGCCCACCTGGCTTGACGGATTTGAGTCGTTTGGTGATTGGATGAACGCCAAGTTTTTAATGGTGGGTCCAGACCAGCGGCTCCTCGTTTCCAACGTTGGAGTTTCTTTCTCTTCTGGCGGAGACAATTTGTTGGAAAGAGGGCCAAGGGTGAAGCTTCGGTCTTGGGGGAAGCGTTGGGAAAGGACTGCCTCCCACCCCCCCAGTCAGAAGCATCCACCTCCACATAAAACTGCAGAGCGAGGGTCATATGTATTACTAAAGGGGATTTTAAAAACCGCTCGCTCCTTAACCCTTCATGTTGTCCTAGAGTCACATTTAACACCGTTGTCAAAAAAAATTTTAACATCAGAATATGGAAAAAATGTTGAAAAAGTGACAAAACATCAACAAAATGACTAGACATGGGGGGGACAACAAAAAATAAGAAAAATGAAAAAAGCAAACACGTAAAACTTTTTATTTTGAAAAGCAAACCAAAAAAATGAGATAGGGACAACGAAAGGTTTTTTTTTTTTGTTTTCTTTGATGGAACGACAACACGAGGGTTAAAGCACATACACAACAACTAGCAAGAAGCCCTTTCAGCAGCTTCAGTGGGAACATTGGAAAGGGTTTTGGGGACTGAGCTCGCGTTGGGGGAGCTCCAGCCCCCCCCCCCCCGACTAAAAAGTACTTTACTGAGGGTCGTTCTCATCACAACTAAAAATCACATAATTAACGCCAGTCGTTTGTTGATCATATCATACAGTCCTCATCCCCCCCACCAACGGCTCCCCCTACCAACGCTCTATCTCGCTCCCTCCAGAAGTCAACCCCACTGGGCGTGCTGTACATTAAGAAGCCATCCGTGGGAGGACACAGTGGGTCTCCCTGTTTGAAAATGAGTCCGCGGGCTGTAGACATTATGTTCCGAGTAGACGTTGAGGGACTGGAAGCTAGGATCATTAAAGAGGTGATTAACTGCTCCTGTGCTGAATAGACGACAGACGTAATCAGTAACTTGAGATGTTTTAGCTGTGAGACCTGACTTACAGCAGGTTGGTTGGGGGTGGGGTGAAAACATCACACACAGCATAGGCCTCAATCACGATATGGTTCAGAGTGATCGACTACTCCTGTATGTATTATATATTATTTTATAATTATTAATTGTTGTTAGTTTTGTCCATCCCATTTTGCAAGCAATAAATGAAGTGGCATATGTACATGTACCGAGATAAGGAAACACGTAAGAATTGTTTCTTCTAGTCTATTTTTGAAACGAAATCAAACAGATTGCGTTGTACTCCATGTGGTTTCCTATTTTTTTGGCGCAGAACCTCCCGTGCATGTTGAACATTGGGAGAACAAGATTTTGGGCCATCTAAGATTGGCAAGAGATAAGTTCGAGTGTATAGAATTTGATGCCGCTAGAATATGCGAATTTTTTTAAATCGCACACATATGGTATGTGAGATATAAGCTAGAGGGAGCGTCTGGTGATATCCACACCTTAGCACGTTGTCGTGGGCGTGTGATCTCATTACATACGAATTAGCTGGTCCAACGTCCTACTTTGGCCCCAACAAAGCCCGCATTGAAACGTCTTTTAAATGGTAACTTCTGTACTTACAGCTAGCCAAGACAAAACACACGGTTTAGGCTGACCCGAGCTGGATAGGGGGCCGAGGAGGGAGCTAGGGCAGTGCTGGATCCAAACTTTCTTGGGGTTCTCTTCTGAATCCCAGCGGAAGGTATGGGGGTTGTGGGGGGGGGGTGAAGGTCTTGAGGATGATGACCCACGGCTAACATTTCTGGAGGAGTAGGCTCTGGAGCAGGAAAAACCAGGACGTTATACTCAAAAGCAACCGACATCGGAGCCTTTTGCTGTTTATTAGTATTTATGTAACCCTAACCCCTGACGCTCAAAAAGAAGTTAACATAGGGGGGGTAACTATTGAGTCGTAGACAGTAGTTTCGCATAGTATTTAAGCAAGTTAGCCTCACCACTGGTGAGTGTGCACCTCTGGAGACGGGGGGGAGCTTCAACAGCTGTACCAGGAATAAATTACTGTATGAGGTTTGTGTAGTGGAATAACCAGGCAGCTGTGCATAGAGGTAGATGCGAGTTTGCCGGCCGTACACGCCTCTTACATACAACACGACACGTACAGACACAGTGGGGGGGAAAGTGGAGAGACAGCACACAGGAGACAACGGCTTGGCCGGCCACATAACAACACATAACATAGACGCATTGGGCTATAACTGTCTGGGGTCATACAAAGCCTTCAATAAAACTTGATTATATCAAGACATTCACCAATGCTATTTATTAGTCTTTTGGTACATTTTGGAATGTAACAATACATTTTTATAGGCTTACTTTACATCAAATATAGTCAAATCGGGGTTGGTCAAAAATTAGCCCCCATGTGAAGCTTTTGCTTTAACAAAATAAAGGCTAATTAACGCCAATCAGCTTTAAAAAAACACCCGCTGTGGGGGGCAGTCAATGGGCTTCCTAAACGACACCTGAGCATTAATCAGGGGGTACAAGGCTTCAATGTGAACAGGCACTTGAACACATCATTAAGGATTGCCACTGAACAACTACTACTACGACTAACATATGCTCCACCATGCCAAATGACAAAGGAAAATCGCATTCTTTGAGCTCAGAAGAAGTGATTGGAGGCTGGATGTAAGGAGGGTAGGTCTATTCCCGCCTATTTCAAGGCATTTGAAATGGGGCGGATAGGTCCGTCCTATTCCTGTGAGGCTTGCAGCAGTAACAAGGAGACAAATGCGTAAGAAACAAACCTGGGCGTGGTGCTACGGCACACGCAAGAACTTTCTGGAGAGGAAAATTTCTCGATATGGTCATGCAAGATGATTGTTGCTGACTCTGGGCTCTCTTCCTGGATTGATGTTTCAAGGAACAGCAGACTTGTGAGGGCTCTTCATCGTGGTGGGCTTCAGAAGTGTGGCTGCCTCGTGCTTCTTCAGTGTAAGAAAACCCCTTTACTCAAATAGCGTCTACATCACAGGCAGGCTGAGCCAGACTGAGGTTTGCCAGTGAACATTTGAAAAGGTAGCAGATTGATTTTTGGAAGTCTGCACACTTGGGTCTGATGAGACTAAACTGAAACTGGTTGGACACTATAAAGGATTTGCTTCATGTTTGGCGAAGAAAGAGGCAGAGGGGGCCTTGCAACCCTAAAAACAGCGAACGTTTCCCGACAGTTTTTAAACCTGGTGGTGGGGAAGCCTCATGCTGTGCGGTGCTGTTTTGGCAGCCTAAGACACAGGGATCCTTGTTCTGGGGAGGCAACGTAACGGACATGTGCATGTGCTATCATGGAATAAGGAAAATTATATTGGCATTTTGACAGATGCTATCTAAAAATATTGGTCTTATCCTTAGGTCGCGCTGGTAGAATCTTGCCACCAAGACAATGACTGCAGAGCATAGCATCGAAATGGTGTCAACAGTTCCTGGAATGATACGCAAAACCAAGGTCCTGGAGTGGCCCGCCTAGAGCGACTAGACTCTCAATCTGGTGAGAATCATGTGTTCGGGGGCCTCAAGGGAATGTCCATGCTCCCAGTAAACGTTCTATCTGCATTTGAGACCAGTTTGCAACCAATTTGGCGAATATGAAGTAACGGGCCAAACATCGCCTCAGGAGTACCTGAGCCATCTAGTAAGAATCTACTGCTAATGAGGCTTGTTGTCGATGTGCACAGAAGGGTAACCTATTCAATATAATATCTAGCCGCCATGCCCTTAATATATAATATTAATGACCTGGGGGCTGAACAATTTTTGGCCCTATTCTTGGTTTAACACTCAATAAAATATCCGCATCAAACTTAGTGGATCAATTTTGTCTTTGTTATGTTGGAAAACAAATACACATATTAAGTCACGGAGCTCTCGATGTTTAATGGTCATTTCCATGAGAATTCAAGAGATATTTTTATAATTTTTTCATAAGGGGGGGTCTATCATTTTGTCATTGAATTAAAGCATGACTAGGTTGCTTAATCAGTGGTTGGGGAGGATATTTGATGTGGTTGCTAATGTGTAAATAGAATTTTTAAACTTTTGCTTTGACTTCAGCTTTTGTCAACTTCTTCTTTCTATTTGGTGCTCTTTTTTTTTCCATGATTGCTCTCTTTTCTCTTGGGGGGGAAAGGCTATATAATTTAAATACTAACTGCCGGTCTGTCGCTTGCCTTTTTGTGTTGTTGCATAACTCTGAGATTTCCTCCTCTTCAAAACCTTTTCTACCTTCCTCTTTTGGCTCCTTCAGTGCTTGCTCCTCCTCCCATCTGTCCAACCTTAAATTCTCTGTCTGCGTTTGTACACAACCACTCCGTCCTTCGGTAAAGCGTCTTCTTTTTCCGCCTTTTTTTGGAATTTGAGGGACCTTTAAAAAACAAATTTAAAGGGGTAAGTGGGGATTTTTGTACCTCGAACCCCTTCCCCAAAAAAAAAAACATCAACAGTTTTGTTTGTTTCAAGTTGTTAAAAATCTATCTTGTAATAAGAATATTTAGCTTTAACTGAGTTTTTCAACTTTAAACTCTGTTATAATGCAAGAATGCAAACCTGGCTCTCCCAAAACTCCACAACACACGAGCAACACTCTAATGAAACACCGGAACTTGTGTGTTTCCTCCGGGCATTTTCAAAGTAAATTTAAAATCCACAGAGCCTATATTGCCTGGCTGCTTCTCCGATACATTTGCTTTCCATGAAATTTTGTGGTATAATTAAAATTTTGGACTTTAAATAAGGCCCTTTCTTGTTGGAGTTTTTTTACTGTGGGTTTTGGGTTTTTCTAGTTAAAAAATTTTAAAAATTTGTTCCCCAGTCTAGTGACTTTTATCTAAAAAGGAAATCTATAAATGATGTCTTTATTAACAAAATGTAGTTTTCTTTCTTCCCCGGGGGGGGGCCGGAGGGGGGGCGCCATCCCCCCTTTTTGATTTTCTCTAGCGATCCGCATCCTTTGGTGGGCCCCAAAGGGAAATCCCTTTAGAGCAACCAATTTTCCTCTCCTCCCCCGGCGAGAGACAAGCTCTCACTCCCCCCTCCGAGCCGGGATTGGACAAAAGGCTTTACTTACAGATGAAAAAGGGCTTCACCCTTTTTTCTTCTCCCTCCCCGTGTTGAAGGGTGGTCTTTAGAAGATAAGCAAAGAAATCTCACTCCTCTGCCTGAAGCCGCATTGGAGCAAAAGGCTTGATTCACAGTGAAAAGGTCTCAGCCCTTTTTTTTCTTGCTCCCCCTTGTGTAGAAGGGTGGGGCGTCTCAGAAATGAAGACAAAACTCTCCTCTCCATGCTTGTCTCCGATTGGAGTAACAGCCTTACTTATCAAAGGGAAAAAAAACTCACAGCCCCTTAAAAGTTGGTGCCTGGTGGTAAGGCCTTTTCTCTGCACAAGAAAAGGGCCCTCACCCTTTTGCCTGGCTCCCTTTACGGGGGTAGAAGGGTTGGTGCCAACAAAACAAAGAGGTCCCCGCCCCCCGTTTTTGGCCCGGTGGTAAGGGGGGTTCTTGCACAAAAAAAGGGGCCCTCCCCCCCAATGCCCTTTCCCCTTTATGGTGGGAGAAAGGGGTTTGGGCCTCCCCTAACAAAAAGGGCCCTCACCCCCTTCTCCGTGCTCCCTCAAGGGTGGGGGGGTTTTAGGTCTCGAGGGGCAAAGGTCCTCACACTTTTTTTTTGGGCTTTTCGAAAAGAGTAAAACCTCCCAAGGGCCGGGTCTTGCAAATGTTTCGGTCCAAATTTGGGTCTAAGCATTTTTTTTAAGAACGTTGTATACTGACGTATTGAAACGCAAGTAAAAACACAAAAAACCCACAGCAAATTTCTTTACTGAAAAACCCTTATTGTTTCAAGCACACACTAAGCAAATTATTTCATTCACTAAACCGCTAACTAACTTAATAAAAGGAAATTTTGGTCACACATCATTTTGCACTGTGCTTGATAACAAAAAATTTAAAAAGGCACTTTTAAAAATTTAAACGACGAAAGTACTTTAAAAAAAATCAGTCAAATATTAAGAATTATAGACACAAAACGGGAGTCAAATTTTTGAACCCTTCTAAAAAAAAAAAAAAACTAAATAGATGGTAAAAAACATCTTTTTTGGAAATTGTTGTGTTTTTAATTAAAATAAAATGAAAAAAACCACCTTAGCACGCCCAATTTTCTTTTGGATGTCTAATGTATAATAAAAAATGTTCCCTTTAAAAAACAGGGGGGATAAATTTTAAACTTTTTATTTTCCCCCAGAGGGGAGATAGTATTTTGGGGTTTGAAAATTAAAAACCCCACATCCAAGCCCACCATACATAGAAAAAAAAATTTTTGAGGATCCCCATACCGTCCATAAATAACCGGCCATTAAAAAAAAATGTGCCCGCCTCATGGGGTTTTAAAATAGGGGGTGATACAGGCCCCGTATTTTTTAAAAAACTTGATTTATTTCCCAAAACTTTTTTTTCAAAAGGAAATGGGTTTTCATAAGACAATTTCCAAAAAAATGATTCTTATTCCCCTTTTTTAGTCAACTTTGCAGGCTCATAAACGAGAACCACTGTCTCAGTACTCCCTTTATCGTACAAAAGCTGAATGGTAGGTGCATGACGGGGCTGGGGTCAAAAACGGCCCTGGCAACACTTCTTTTTTTTTCCTCTCTTTTTCTCTTTTCCCCCCCCCCCCTCCCCCTCTTGGTGGTGGGTCGGTGAAATAATATAAATGGGTTTGGCCTTATAAAACATCTTGAAACATTAGATTCTTTGAACAGGGCCATGGGGAAACATTTCCCGGGACAGCGAATTTTTGACAATCAAAGACGTCGTTGTTTCGCTTAGAAATTTTGGGGGATTATATAAATTAATATTTTTGAAAAAACAACACAATTTTTGTATTTTTTTATTTTAATTTTATATATTATTTTAGAGGGCCAGCCCCCCGGGGGCAATGAAATTTTAAAAATTTTCATTAGTAATACAAAAAAAAAAAAAACCCTCCCTTTAAAAAGCACGTTTTTTTAAGCCTACTAAAAATCCCCCTTCCTGAAAAACCGCCCAAGACATTTCTGTTTGGAAAAAAAACCCATCAGGATCAGTTGCAAAAAAAAGGGTTTTTATTTTTTGACAGAGGGAAAGTTAATTATTTGGTTTCCCCACACAATGAGGCTCTACAAAAACAGAAAAGTTGAGAGAACAAAAATTTTTTAGTCGTTTAAAGTGCGACTTACCTCTGCAAAAGATTTGTAGAAGGAAGTTTTTCCAACGGGAGCTTGGGCCACCAGGGTCTGTTTTTTATTTTTTGGTTTTTAATTAAAAAAACCCAAAACTGGGTTTGGGTTTTAACGTTAGTTACTCTATTGCGTATTACGGTTTGTTTGGACCCCCGTAGGCCCAAGAAAACCCAAATTAGAAATATGATTCGCAAAGGCAGAAAACCCAACCCCACCCGGGAAATTCCAAAGCTAAAAAGTCCGGTGAGGTCAAACCGAGGGGCGGGACGTAGCCTAAAGTTTTTTGGTAATTTCAAAATAAAAAATTTTTATTTAAAAACACTCATTTTATTTTTTTACAACCCGGAACTAAGGTATTCTTATCACACATTTTTAAGTACTCCCCAGTTGTTTTTTGAGGGTTTTGGGGAAAGGGGGTAGTAATGGTACAGCTAAAGCAGCTATGCTAAGTTAAGTGCTGCGTCGACTCGTGACAGGAAAGTTAGTTTAAAAATTTAAATTTTTCCGCGGTCATTATCAATGATATGTTAAAATTTGGTATTTTTTGGGTCCCCACTAGGTTATTGTTAAAGGTACGGGACCTAAAGGTACTGCAAAGGTTATTTAAAATTTTCAGGGGTCGGGGTCAAATTCGTCCTCGGCCAGGGTTAACGAACTGGGGCCTTTTAAATTAGTTTGTTTTTGGGTTGCTAGAAAAACACTAACGTTACGACATTTTTATAAAGAAAAACTTTAAAAGGGAATAATATATACTAATAAATAAAATTTAAAAACAAAAAACATTTACATGTGAAAGAAAAAGATAGCAAAAAAAATTTTTGGGGTTTTCCCCCAAAGTATTTAAAGAGAGAGTTTTTTTTGCTACGGTATAAAAGGGGTTTCTCTCAAATTTTTTCTTCAGATTTTTTTCTTTTTTTTTGTAATAAGTAACAATTTGTTCTATCCCAAATTCTAAACTTGGCTAGTGGCCCAGGAGTCTTCCCCTCCTCTCCCCTCCCAGATACGTAAAGGGCCCTTTCAGTGGCTTTTAAAGCCAGGAAAAATAATAATAATAATTTTAATAATAATAAAAAAGACAGTCCCAAAGACTGAAAAAATCCGCTTTGGTAGATGTCGGACAAACAAACCCTAGTCACCCTTTTGTCTTTAAATTTCCCAAAAACTTCTGGTTAAAAAATCATAAAAGAAAAAAGTTTTTGGGTGCTGAAAAAAAAGCTTTAACTTTTTAAATATTAAAAACCCTAATTCATGTTTCTTTTGGGTGAAATAACGGGGTCCCCTTAAAATAATACTTTAAATAGATAAAAATGATCAGTAGCCCTTTTACTGTAAATTTTTTGGACAAAGGATTTTTAACGATTATGAGTTAGGGGAAAAAACTTTACCAGAGGGAAATGGGTAAAAAAGGGAAAAAATGTAAAACTTCAAAAGGTTATCGGTCCTCTCCCCAAAAGTTATCTTCTAAGAACGGGGTTTAAGCAGTGTCATCCTGTTGTCACTGCCCTTTTTACTCAAACATGCTTGTTATATTAAAAATGAATTATAGAATAATAAATAATTTTAAAATACAAGGGTGGCTGTTACTGTGTCAAGTGATTTCGGGATCTATAAGTGAAGATGGCCACCCCAGGAATCCGCATCGTAACCCCAGGGCCCCCCTCCCAACCGCAACAGGGGGAAGGAGGGGGGCAAAAAGGGCCCGTTGCTTGGAAAAAAAGAGGGTTTTCCCTAAACCTCAGAGGAGCTGCTTTTAAAGGACAGCGCCCGACACATGAAAGGAAAAAAAAACGCCCTTCCAGTAGGGGGCATCCCTCCCCGCCGAAATCGGGGGGGCCCTAAAACCCAGCTGGTGGGCCCCTTTTAGACACAGCCCCCTTCCACTGGCTTTTTGCAAATGATGGGGTTTACAGGAAGTAGAAAAGCTCATTATATCAATCCCATTTTTGGCTGTGTTTTTGTTTGCATTTTTAAAAATAAATATCGGTTTCCCACTTTATTCATCTTTTTTATGTTTTTGAAAATGTTATTTTTCATCTTTTTTTAATTGCATTTGGGGCCCATGATGAGGGTATTAAGTTATAAGTTGGATAAGTCCCCTTTAAACCCCAAAAAAATTTTTGATTCTCCTCTAAAATACCTTTTTTTATTTATTTATCACATAAATTCCCTTTTTGGTAATTTTTTAATTGTAATTTCAACCGTTGCAATTTTAAAGTTAATGAAGCACAGGTATGACTTGTTTGTGAAACTGAGATATATTTTAAAAAATATTATTTAAAACTCCCTTTTTTTTTTGAGATAAAAATGATTTCCCGGGCATGCTAGAAAGGGGGACCACACCCCCCACTCTACCCTTTAAATTCTAGCGCCCGTGGGGGTCATACGGGGTTTCAGGGGGGGAAACCGGGGAAAATCTCTCTTTTTGGCAATTTTCCCCACACTACACCCAATGAGCAAAACATAAGTTAATTCCCACTTTACTTTTGTGGGTGTGGTTGGGGTGTGTGGTGTGTGGTGGTGGGTATGACACTTTTTGTAGGGAGGTATGGGCTTTACTTTTTATGTAGGGTGTTATATATCATATATAATGTGTGTTTTAAAAAATAGGTTAAGGGCATGTGTGTATGTATGAAATAAAATATGTCGTTAAAATATAGTAATAAAATTTTTAATATATTATATATATATATATTTATCCCGATGTATCCCCAATGTTTGTGTATATGTGGGGGTGTGTGTGTTGTGTGGGAGTGATTTAAAAATTGTATTGTCGGTTATTCCCAAACATTAGATAAAAGGGGGTATCCGGGGCCCACACAGGGGAAAATAGCTGTCAAAGCTTTTGGTTTACTACCAATGCCTTTTTTCCCCCCCTTCAAAAATTTTTGAAAAAATTTAAAGCCCAGCTCCACTGGACCAAGTCAGTGGTAGCAAAAGCCCAAATTTCCCAGGAGCGGGCATACTAGAAGCCTTTTTTTCTCCCTTTCAAGTGGACGTTGAGGACATAGAGTTTAGAGTAAGTCTTGTAAATATGCCCCAAGGGGGAGACGGAGCCTCCGCTTTTTATTTGGGAAAAATGTAAACGATATAAAGGGAAAGTTGATTTACAGGGTTTTGAATAATTTTACCCCCCCCGGCTAAATTTGATTAAAAGAGGAAAAAAAAATCTTTTGGGAAAATTTTTTTTTTTTTTTTTTTTTTTTTTAACCCTTAAATGCCCTAATTCAAACAATTTAGGAAAACCCAAACCCTTTTTAAAGGGAAACCCATAAAGTTCCTTTGGCCTTAGAATTAAAATAGCCCCCCCCCCCACACCCTTAATCCCCTTTAAACCATCCTAGAGATTGGCAGGGTTTTATGTCATTTGGGGTTTAATAGCTGGTTTGATTGCCTTTTAGATATGATCTTATGAAAAGTTCCAAAAGCCCATCTCTAGTTAGGGGAAGGGAAGTTTTGATGGGTGGGAAATTTTAATTTCAAAGGCAAGGAACTTTTCAGGAGGATGTATCCTGGTTTTCCCTGAATGGCCTTTAAAAAAAAAATATCTAGGGGACATAAAGGGGGGTGGAAACTTGTTTCCCCCCGTTTTTGAGGGGGGAAAATTTTTTTATTTACAATACATTTTTCATTCAAAAGAAATTTGGGGGCCTGAAAAAGGGTTTGGGTTTTTTCCCAATTTTTTAAAAAAGGCATTAAGACCAAATTTTCCCAAAAAATGTTTTTTTTTTCCCTTTTTAAAAAACTTTAACAAAGAGTGGAAAATTTTTTTCCAGGGCCCTTTGGGAGGAAAACCCCCCCCCGTGGGCGCTGGTCCAGCTGCAAACCCCCTCACTCGGGCAAACTCCCATTTTGGGGGATGGGAAAAGGGCCCGAGCGGGGTGTGTATTAGGCCCGGGTGTAGCGATTTCTAACAAAAAGAGTGTAAATTGTAATTTTTCCCACCGGGGACAAAAACCAAAGTAAATTATAAAAAAGAAAATTTTTTAATTTTTCAGTGTGCCTAAACTTCGGAAACTGCCCGCAATAAAAAATTTAAAAAAAGTAATAAAGGTTAAACCCCTTTAGAGGAAAACATTTTAAAACCTATTTTAAAACCTTTTTGTTTTCCCGAAAAGCTAGGAAGGGGCTAGCGCCAAAAAACCCAAACAGAGTCCATTTTAAAAAAAACAGGACTTTTAGCATGTATACACCCAACATTTTCTAAGGTAAAATTTGGGAAAAATATGGTTTTTTAAAAACCCAAAACTAGGGGTTTTCAGGGTTTGGAAAAATTACAAAAAACCCAAAAAAAAAACCGGGCTTTTAAAAGGGTTTTTTTTGGTTTCTGTGGAGCTGAATGAATGGTTTTCGGCTAAAGGAAAATTTTTTTACAGGGGGTCTGGTGGGGTTTGCGTTTCGAAACCGTAGAAAAATTATAAAAAAAACCCCCCAGTTTGCTCAAGTTTAAAAACCTACGTATTGTTTTAATGGGAAGTGTTTTAAGGGGTTTTTCCTTTAGAGTAGAAAGGCATATTTAAGACATTTCTGTCCCCCCTTTTCCCAAAAACGGTCCAAAGGAGCTATCAATAAAAAAACCCAAACCCGAGTCCCCCAAAAGCCCACATCTCCCCAAAAGGCACCCCGGGGGTGGATTTGGGGAAAGAGGGCGGGGGAACAGGATTAGGGGCCCTAAGGTCTTATTTAAAAAAGGACCCTTTAGATTAAAAGTATTTGGGGAACCCCTAAGGTTTTAAAAAAGGAAAAACTTTAAAAAAAGTTATTAGGGGGAACCCCTAAAGGGCATCAAAAAAAGAATTTTAGATACAGTATTTGGGGGCCAATAAGGGTCTAATAAAGATACTTCCCAAAAAAGTTCGGGGGCCACCAAGGTTTTAAAAAGGAACCCTTAAAATACAGTAGTAGGGGTCCACTAAGGACCCTTCCCTTCCCTTTTTTAATGGGCAAAAAGTCTGACACCCTGAATTTTCTTTGAGAAAAACCATCCCCCGGAGCATGTTTTTTTTATTTGAAGTATCGGCTTGAAGATTTAAAAGAACCCGGGAATGGATGCCGCAAATTAAACCCAAACATGGCAGGTTCCCAAAAGAAAAGGGAAAGGGGGGGGCCTTTAGCAAAAGTTTTTAGGCCGAAATTTGATTTTACCAGCCTTTAAAACCCTTAATGGTGTCCCCTTTTTGAGGCGCACAGCCCGGGCCCCTGACACTTTGTTTTTCAAATTTTTGGGAAAACCAAATTTGGGGGTTTTGGGGGTTTTAATGGGTTAAATTGTATTTAAACCAAAAACCCAAAAATTTTTATACTTTTCCTTATCAAAAGTTTTGGTGAGAAACCCCCAATTCCAATTAGTAAAAACCCTAGGGACCTGGCAAAAAACAAAAAGGGGGTTTTAAAATTTTTCTAAAACCTTTTCTTTCAACCCGGGGGAACCCGAGGTCACCCGGGCCCGATAGGAGGCTTGGGGGGAAAGTCATTCAAAGAAAATCTCCAGGGTTTGGGCCGCCAGGTTTCCTTTGGGAATTTTTAAAAGGGGGGGGGTTTTTTTTGTCCCCAAAAAGGGGCCCGTTTTGGTTTACCTTTGCCCCTTTCCGGGCCACAAAAAAATTCATCTTTTCAGGCTTCCTTTTCCGGGGGTTGGGAGGAAAAAATTTTGTCCCCCATTATTCAGGGCCCAAACCCCAAATGTGGTTTAGGACCCCTTTGGGGGTTTTAAAAAACCCTTAAAAACCAAAAATTTTTTTGGGGTTTAGGGGGAAAAAATCCAATTTTTTTGCAGCAACTTAAGGTTTTACCAAGTGCCCGGTTTTTGGGAAACCCTTTTTCCCCGGGGTTAGGGGAACCCGGGAATTTTTTAAGTTTTTCCAAGGAAATGAATTTTATTTTCCCTTTTTTTGAACCCAACCAATTTTTTTGTTTAAACCAAGGGGGAAGCCGGTCGCCCTAACCCAGGAGGGTTGCAACCCAGGGCACCCGGAAAACCGAAAAAAAGGGGACCCCCCCAGAGAAAATTTTTTTTAAGGGCCAAAAAACCCCAAAAGTTGGGCCCGGAAAAAAAGGGGGGAGGCAAACAAGATTTGGGGGAGGTTTTTCCAAATTTTAAAAAAGGGTCAAAAATTCCATTTTTAAAAGGTCCAGGTAACTCATTTCGGCCCTAAGGAAAAATATGCTTTTTTAAGGTTCCCAAAAAAACCAAAACCCGGGCCCCCCCATTTTCATTTTGGTACACTTTTTTTAATGTCTTAAACGTTAGTGTGGGGAGGTTTAATTAAAAAAATTTTTCCCAACAAGGGGCCCCTGGCTTGAGCACAAAAAAATCCCCGGGTGGGGAGGAAACCAAGGAAAAACATTTAAAGAAATCCCCCGATTTTTTAAACCGGGGGTTTTCCCAAACATTTTAAAAAATAAAATTTAAAAAACGAATTTTAAAATGCTTTTTAATTTTTTTTAAAAAAAGGAAATTTCCACCCGGGCTTTTATGTTTTGGGCCCCATTTTTTTGTTTACAAAACCCCGAAACCTTTTTAATTTATTTTTCCCTTTTTAAAAAAAATTTTTCCCCAAACAAAGGCAATCCCAAGGAGGTTAATGGAAAATTTTTAAAAGGAAAACCATTGGGAAAAATTCCTTTTTTCCAACCTTTTAATCCCCTTTCCATTTTTTAAATTTTAAACCGATTTGGAACCTTTTTGGGTTGGGCCCCCCAAAGAAATTTTGGGAAAACAACATTATTGGCTTTTACCCCAGTTTTTTGGTTTTTTTTTTTGGGGGGTTTTTTCCAAAGTTTTTTCATGTTTGTACTTTTTCGAAAATTTTAAAAATGGGACACCCAATTTGGAATTTGGGCCACCCTGAGGGGAATTTAAGGTTTAACCCCCCAAAAAAAGAAAGAGAAAAATTAATTTAATTTTTAAGGAAAACTTTGACTTTAAAACCCCAAGGGGGAAAAAAATTCCCAACTTTTTTCAATATATTCCCAAAACCCACTTCCCCCAAACTTTTTTTTTTAAAGCCAAAAATGAAATAAGACCCCCAAAATGTCGGAATTTTTTTCTTGGGGGAAAAAAAGGGTTGGGAACAAAAAGATTGGGTAAACCCTTTTGATAAAATAACAAATTTAAGGGAACCCCGTTAAAAACATGGTATGGTTGGCAAGACCCCCGGGCCTGGGGTTGGGGGTTTTACCCAAAACCACAGGCCCCGGGAAAAGAGGGAAAACATTCCCTTTAAAGAAAAAAGGGGGGGGGGGTTATAACCAGGGCGAAAAAAGGTAGGCCCCGGTGGAAAGGGGCCGAGGAGGGGGATTCGGATCCAAAATTTCCCTTTTTGGTCCCCCGGGAAAGGAGGAAGGTTACGGTGACCCGGGAAACAGGCTGGGGGGAAAGGGGGCAGGGAAAACCGGGGTTCCAAAACCACCCCCGGGGGGGAAAATTTTTTTCCCAAAAAGGAAAAGGAAATGGGAAAAAGTTTAAAGGATGGATTTAGGGAAAAGGATTCAAAAAGATTTAAAAAAAGGGGGGGGGGGTCCCCCAAATAAAAATAGGGGGGGCAAAGGGGAAAAGGATTTAAAGGGGTAAAAAAAACCCCCGAACCAAAGGGAATAAGGGGGAAAAATAGATTTGATAAAATAGCAAAAAAAATCAAAAAAAAAAAGATAGAAAAAGAAGATAGATTTAAAAAAAAAGAAAAGATAGATAACGCGGGAAAATGATAGGAAAAAAAGAAAGATAGATAGTAAAAGGGTAAAAAAATTAAATTTTTAGTTAAACCCAAAGGGAAATTTTAGGCATACGTAGAAACCCCCCATGCACCCTAAAAAGTTAAAAACACCTTTTAAACACCCCCCCCCAAAAAGGGGAAAAAAAAAATTAAAAAATTTAAAAATTTACTCACAGAAAAGAAGGTGAGGGGGAAAAATTCCCGATGGAAACCCCAAAACCCGTACAAAAATTTCCCCGGGAAACCCAGAAGTTTAAAATGTGGGGCCCCCCATCAGACACAATTTTCCCAGGGATCCCTGGGGGGGAAAGGGAAAATTTTACTGGTCTGTATGTCAAAAAAATAAATGAAAACCCGTTTAAGAACCGGGACCCTGGCGGGGCGTGAGTTTAGTTTTGGGGGGTGGGGTGAATTTCCCAAATTTTTATGGGGGGTCCAGCCCAGCCCTCGGTTCAAACGTTTGGGTTTTTTTCTGCGGGAGACCCCTTTTTTGGAAAGAGGGCCAAGGGGGAAGGGGTTTGGTCTGTGGGGGAGCCGGGGGAAAGGACGGCTCCCCCCCCCAAATCCCGAAGCCATTCCCCCTCCACAATAAAACCAAAAGCGAGGGAGGAAATTTTAATACCCGGGGAGGGAAAAAAACAGCTCCCTTAACCCTCTGTTTTCCTGAGTTTAAATTTAACCCCTTTTTAAAAAAAAGAACATTTGAAATAGGGAAAAAATGTTGAAAAAATGACAAACCCCTCAAAAAAAAGGGACATAGGGCATTGGGGACCAAAAAAAAGATAAAAATGCAAAAAAACAAAACACGTAAAACCCTTTTTTTTTTTTTAAAAGCAAACCAAAAAATTTAGTAGGGACAAAAAGAAAGGGTTTTTTCTTTGAGGGAACGACAAACACGGGGGTAATTTCCATAAAACCCCGTTCAGGGCAGGGGGAACAGGGAAAGGGGTTTTGGGGGGCGTGAGGTTTAGGGAGGGGACCCAGACCCCCCCCCCAAAAAACAGTTTTTTGAAGCCGTTTTAAATTAAAATCAGCCCGAAATTAACCCAGTCGTTTGGGGGGGTCAGGCATACAGCCTCAGCCCCCACCAACGCTCCCCCCAAGCACCCCCAAAGGGTATGTAACCTTTGAAGGGTCCGGGGAGGACGACAGTGGTCCTGTTTTAAAAGAAAACCCCGCTGTGGGGCATTTGTCCAGGAGGACCGCTTGAGGGACTGGAAAAGGAGGTTTGGGGGGCAGGGGAATGACGGGGGGAGTCTCAGTAACTGAGAGGTTAGCTGGGGCCCGATTAAAGGCAAATTGGGGGGGGGTGGGTGAAAAACATAACCCCAGATAGATTTCCCCTATTTCATCGTGGAATAATATGTATGAATTATTTATTTTTTTTAAAAATGTTGGTGAGTTTTTCCTTTTTCAGCAATAAAATTGAAAGGGTAGTACAAACAGGGGAAAAAAATTTTTTTTTTACAAAAACCCGATGTTTACAAGTTTTCCCTTTTGGGCCCCTTGTGAAATTGGGGGAAAAAATTTGAAGTTGGAGCCAAAGGGGGGGTTTAAATTGATCGCGAAAATTTTCAATTTTTTTTAAATCGCACTTTTAAAATTTTGGGATTTTGGATGAACGGTAGAGGGGGCGGGCCCGGTGATTCCCACACCAAACAGTTTGGGGGGTTTTGCCCATACAGTACGAATTGCGGTAACGGTTTCCCAAACCCAAACCCCCTTAAAAACTTTTTAAAGTAACTTTCTTTTAAAACCCCGGCAGCCCCCCAAACCCCAAAAAAAAACAAGCCCCCAGGCTGGGGTCGAGCGGATGGGCCGGGAGGGCAGGCCAAAGGCGGATTTAAAAATTTTTCTGGGAAACCAGCGGGAAGGGAGGGGAAAGGTTGGGATGTTTTTAAGCACGGCCCAACAGGTTTGGGAGGAGAGGTCTGGGGCAGGGGGAAAACAGGGCCTTTTAAAAAAAACACCCCTTTTGGGTTTTGTGAGTACCCTTTTGGGCGTTTTGTAGGGTTTCCCAAATTAGTTAAGCCCAAATTACCAAATGGGAGGTGCCCTAAACCCGGCGCCCGGGGGGGGCTTCACCCCCGGAAAAAATACTGTAGGTTGGGGGAGGGAAACCCGAGCGGCAGGAGGGAGACGACCCGGGCCCTAAAACAATACACCCCCACCAACCCCCCCCAACACAGTGGGGGGGGAAGGGGGGAGAACACAAGGAAAACAACGGCGCCCCCCAAACAAAATAATAACACAGGGTATAAACCGTTGGGACCCAAAACCTCAAAAAACTTTTATATACAAAACATCACCAAGGTATTAGAGCTTTTGGTACATTTTTGGGAAAAAATAAAATTTTTGGGTTACTTTAAAAAACAAATTTGTTTAAAATGGGGGGGGTCAAAAAATATTTGCCCCCATGTGAACTTTTGCTTTTAAAATAAAAACTAATTTAAACCCCCCAGGGTTTTAAAAAAAAACACCTGTGCCCCTCAATTTGGGTTCCTAACCCAAAACCTGGCTTTTAAAAGGGGTTTTAAAAAAATTTCCCCCGCCCCGGGCACTTTAACCATCATTAAGGGGGTTTTTTGTTGGGGGGGTTTTTTTTGGGGGGGGGGGGGTTTTTTGGGGGTTTTTTTGGGGGGGGTTTGGTTTGGGGGGGGGGGGACCCACGCCAAAATTTCCCAAAAAACTTTGGGGAAAAATTTTGGGGGGGAATAGCCTCCCCTTTTCCTGTTTCCCGTTTCAAGTACAAGGAGGAAAAATTTGTAAAAACAAAACCCGGGGTGGTCGTAAAACCACGGCCCGCCCCCTTTTGGGGGAGGAAATAGTCCCAGATTTTTCCGCCAAAGTTTTGGGTGGGCCTGGCCTCTTGGAGTTGATGTTTAAGGAAAAGTGTGGGGTTTCACGTGGGGGGCTTTGGGCCCTCGTCCAAGGGGAAAACCCCTTTTCTCAAAGGCCGCACCTCCAAGCCCGGGGGGTTTGCCCGTGAAAATTTGAAAGGGGAAAAGGGGGTTTTGGAAGTTGGCTTTGGGGGGGAGACTAAACTGGAATGGTTGGGCACATGGTTTTTCTCATGTTTTGGGGAAAAAAAGGGAGGGCCCCCAAACCCTTTGGGAAAAACGGGTTTTCCCCCAGTTTAAAACAGGGTGGGGGGGGTTTTCCTTTGCTGTGGGGGTGTTTTTCCCGCCAAGACACAGGGAAACCTTTTTGGGTTCCCATGGCATCATGGAAAAAGGGAAAAAAATGTTGACCCTTTTGGGCCCGAGTATGCAAAATATTTTGGGCTTCCAGGTCGTGCGGGGTTTTTCCAGACCCAAGGGCCCCCAGCATAAAATTTGAAAAGGGGCAAAAAAGTTCCGGAAGGAACCCAAAAACCCAAAGGGCCCGGAGTGGCCCACCCAGGCCCGGACCTCAATCCCGTTGGAAGGGGAAACTGTGCGGGGGGCTCAAAGGGGTGTCCCTTTTGGGGAAAACCCGCCCTTTGGGCCGCTGGAACAATTTGCCCTTTGAGAAGGGCCAAAAATCCTAAAGGGACCCGAGCCAACCCAGTTTTAAGAATACTCTAAGAGGGTTGGTTTTAGGGTGGCCCCAGAAAAGGGTCCCTATTAAATAATATTAGCCCCAGCCATAATTTTAAAATAATTTTTTAAGGGCCTGGGGGTAAATTTGGGCCCCTTTTGTTTAAATCATAAAAAATCCCCCCTCAAACTTTGTGGACCTTTTGTCTTGTTATGTTTTAAAAAAAAATCCCTATAAACACTCGAGTTAAAGGGAAAGTCCATGGAGAAATCAAGAGATTTTTTTTTTTTTTAATTTTATAAAAGGGGGTAATCATTTTTTTAATTTTAATTAAAACATCTGGGGGTTATAGGTGGTTTGGGGGGATTTTTTGAGGGGGGTTGCCCAATGGGAAATGAATTTTTAAATTTTTTTTACTTTAGTTTTGTCCCAAAATTTTTCTATTTTTTTGGGGCCCTTTTTTTATTGGCCTCCTTTTATTTTTAAAACTTAAAAAATTTAAAACTACGCCCGTCGTCGGGGCTTTTTTTGGGTTTTGCAAACCCTGAGATTTTCTCCTTTCAAAACCTTTTTTTTTTCCTTCCCCTTTTTCCTTCAGTCTTTTCTTTCCCCACTTCCCTTTTTCCCCCCTTTTAAAATTTTGTCCGGGTTTTTTACACAAACCCGCTCCCCTTCCCCGGGAAAACAAAGGGTTTTTTTCCGCCATTTTTTGGGGAAATTTGGGGGGACCTGTAAACAACAAAAAATGAAAAGGTTTTAAATGTGGGGTCCCGTTGTACACTCGCACCCTTTCCCCCAAAAAAAAAAAACCCCCTCAACCGTTTTTTTTGTTCCGTTGTTTTAAATACTTATTTAGTTTTGATTAAAAACATCTTAGCTTAAAATGGTTTCCAAATTTAAAAACCTTGGTTTTAAGACAAGAAGCTGCTAACCTGGCTTTTCTCCCAAAAATCCACAACCAAAGAGGGGAAACCTTTTAAGAACAAACGTAATTGTGGTTTTTAACCGGAAATTTAAAGTAATTAATAACACAGTTTGCCCATTTAGGGCCCTGGGCTGCTTTTCCCAAAAATTGTTTCCATGAATTTTGTGGTAGTAAGGGTTAAATTTTGGACTTTTTAAAAAAAGGGCCCCTTTTTTGGAATGGGGTTGTTTTTTTATAGGGAGTTGGAACTTTTAAATAGTTTAAAAAATTAAAAAATTTGTTCCACCACTGGGTTTCTGGACGTTTTTCTAAAAAGGGGACCCTTTCATTTTAAATGTATGGCAGGTTTGGGAACAAAAGTAAGTTTTTTTCTACCTTTACGCAGGGGGTGGTCATTCCCCGACGGGGGGACGGATTTCTTAGCGATGCCAGTATTTTTCGGTGGAGCCACCAAAGGGAAACCCTTTAGGCAGAACCCAAAGGTTTTTCCCCCCTCCTCCGGGGGAGAGACGAAGAGCTTCATCTCCAAGCCTGAAGCCGCATTGGAGAAAAAAGGCTTGGGCTTCATAAAAGAAGAAGGGTCTCAGCCCTTTTTCTTGCTCCCTCCCGTGGGAGAAGGGGGGCTTTGAAGATTTAAGAAAAGAAAAACCCCCCACTCCCCATGCTGGGCAATTTGGAAACAAAAAAGGGGTGGGCTTCATCAGAGAAAAAGGGTTCTCAGCCTTTTTTCTTGTACCTCCTTTTGGTGAAGGTTTGGCGGCTTTAGAAGATGAAAACAAAAAACTCTCAACCCCCCCATGGGGTTGCTCCGCCTTGGGGTAACGCCTTTACTTCACAGAAGGGAAAAAAACCCCACAGCCCTAAAGGTTTGGGCCGGTGGTGGGGCATTGGTTTTTCGGGACAAAAACAAAGGGCCCCACCTTTTTCCCGTGCTCCTTTACGGTGGGAGAAGGGTTTGGGGCCCAAAGAAGAAAAGAGGTAAAATCCCTCCTTCTTGGGCCTGGGCGGTAGGGGCGGGTTTTCGGGACAAGGGCAAAGGGCCCTCCCCAATTTCCCGGCCCCCTTTATGGGGGCAGAAGGGTTGGGGCCTTCCCCTAGACAAAGGGCCCCCCAACCCCCTTGTCCGGGCCCCTCAAGGTGGTGGGAGGGTTTTAGGTCTTAGGGGACAAAGGTCTCTCACAAAAATTTTTTGGGAAACTTCGAAAAGGAAGATAAAAAAACCCCCCCGAAAAAAAAGGGCCCCAGGTCTTTCCCAAAAATTTTTGGTCCCCGAATTGGGGCAAGTTTTCTGGTTTGAATCGTTTGGGATACTAAGTAAAGGGGAAAAAACAAGTAAAAAAAACCCACAAACACACCCAGCAATTACTTCACTGATAAACACATTATTTTTTTTTACGCAGCACATAAGCAAGGATTTTTAAAAAACTAAAAGTCTAAACTGAACTAATAAACTGAGAAAAATGTATTTTTTCACACACATTTTTGCACTGTGCTGTAACAAAAATTAAAAGGACTTAATAATCATAAAACGACCCGTATAATGTACTTTAAAAAAATAGGCAAGGATTAAAAAATTAGACACAAACAAATGGTAGTCATAAGTTTATGAACCCATTTAAAATTGATAAAAAGAGGGGGGTAAAAAGGGAAAAAATTTTTTAAATTGATCTTGATGTTTAAATTTAAAAATAAAAGGAAAAAAAACAGCCCCTTTGGGCCCCGGGCCCAAATTTTTTTTGTGAATGTTTTAAAGATAATAAATAAATGGTTTCCCCTTTAAAATCAGGGGGCATAAGTAAGGGAACATTTTGGGTTTAAATTTTCCCTAGAGGGGAGATAGATATTTTTGGGCTTTTAAAATTAAAAAAAACCCCACATCATAAAAATAGCCTTCACCAAAACCCTAGAAAAATTATGAAAGGGTGCATAGTATCCGATCCATGAAAATAACCCGGGGCCCTTAAAAATAAAAATGTGTTTCCTCTAGGGAATTTTAATATAAAAGGGGGGGGTTACTTTGGCCCCCCCGTTTTTATAGGAAAAAACAAATTGGGTTTTTTCACAAACATATTCATTTACAAAGGAAATGGGGGTCTTTAAAATCAATTTCCCCAAAAGATGATTTTTCATTCCCCCTTTTTTGTCAAATTTAACGGCTTCATTAAAAAGTATTTTGGGCCCCCCTGTCTACAGTACATCCCTTCATCGGGGCATACAATAGCGCCCAATGGGAGGCTCAGTGAAGGAGGGATCAAAAAACGGCCCCGGCAAAAAACCCCTTTTTTTTTGTTTCTCTTTTCTTTTCTCGTTTTCTCACCCCCCCCTCCCCTCTTGGTTTGGGGGTCGGTGATAATTAAAATTTTTTAAAATGGATTCGGCGCTAATTTAAAAAAACTTGGAAAAAATCATAGAATTAAATTTAACCGGGCACATGGGGCTGAAAAATTTTCCCTGGGAACAACCCAAATTATTGGGCCCAAACAAAGACCCCTCGTGGGTTTCGCTTAGAATTTTGGGGGGAGTGTTAAAAAATTAAAAATTTTGGCCCAAAAAACAAAAACATATTGGGCACCTTTCAAATTAAAAATATTATTATTGTTTAGAGGGCCGGCCGACCCTGGGCTAATGATAATTAAAAAATATCTTTTTATTAGTAAACAAATTTAAAATCAAAACCCCAATTTAAAGGGAAACGTTTTTAAAACTAGCTCAAATCCAACCCCCTGTTTAAAACGGGCAAAAACTTTTTGTTTAGAAACAAAAACCCCTCAGGAAAGTTGCTAAAAAAAGGTTTTTTTATTGCAGAGGGAAAAAAATGTACTTGTTCCCCAAAACACTTTTAGGCCTCTACTAAAAAAGGGAAAAAGGTTTGGGAGAAAAGAAATTTTTGCCCGGGTGTAAGGGCGAAATTTCTTTTGCCCCAAAAAAATTTTTTTAGAAGGAAAAACTGTTAACTTTTAAATTAGGGCCAAAACCAAAGGCGTTTTTTGGGTTTTTTATTTTTTAAAAAAAAAGACCCCCCCAAAATATAAAGTAGAGTTTTGTACCCCCAAAGAGATTTGTGGGGAATCAATCAGTTTTTTTGGGTTTACAATGGGTATTTATAGGTATATAAATATTACATGTATAATGTTAAAAAGAACATTAAATTGGGAAAAATTTGGGTCAATTTGACCAAACAACATGGGGTTTTAAGGTAGAGGTTCGCCCCACAAGAGAAACATACACAGACCAGGTAAAAATTCAAAAACTTTTAAGTAATTCTGTCTTAGCACCAAAGGACAGAAACACAAGGTGGGCTGCCCCGAGGGATAGGGCCGAGGGGGCGGCGGCGGACCCAAAACTTTTTTTGGGAATCCCGCGGGAAGGTAAAAGGCGGAGCTGATGAGCCACGGAACAGGTCTGGGGATGGTCTGACGGGGGAAAAAGGGACTTTAAAAAAAGCACGGGAATTTAAACCTAAGACAAAAAATGCACAAATTTCAACTGGAACCAATTACCCAGGGTATGCACGACTGGCCCCGGTGGGGAGTTGCCCCAAACTTTATTTGGTTCCCCTAAACCCGGGGAACCCACCCTCCCTGAGCAAGAAAAAAGGGGGGGGGGGGGTTTGGATCCCAGGGCACCAAAAAAGGGTGAGAACCCAGCGGTGGGGGGGTCGGAGTTGTGGGGTATTTATCCGGAGATTTTGGGGCCAGGGGAGGGGGGCGCTGGCAACAACAAAAAAGGGATGCCCCTGGGCGGTTGGCTCTCCAGTCCCCCCCAGGTTGGGGATGGCTCCTAGTGGATAGAAATTTAGTAGATAGAAGATAGATAGATAGATAGTTAAGTAAAAGAAAAGCAGTGATAGAAAAACGAAAGTGAATATAAAGATAGTAGAAAACAAGATAGAAGTAGATAGAAGAAAGAAGTGGAAAGATGATAGTGATGAAGTAGAAGATAGAAGATTTACTTAGTCATCCCAAAGGAAATTTAGGCTACTTGAAGAAAACCCCATGACACCATAAACACGTATAAACCCTTAATCACACACCCCTAAGAAAAAATAAAATTAAAATTAAAAATCACTCCAGAAATGCAAGATGGGGACAAAATTTAAAAGATCACCCAAAGCAGTAAAAAAAATTTTCCCAAAACGAAAAGTAAACTGGGGGCCTCCACAAAAAATGTCCACGGTTTTCCATGGGGGGGAAACGTGGACTGGTCTGTATTAAAAAAAAATAAATGAACTCTGAGAAGGGGCCCCCCGGTTGATGAGTTGATCTTTGGGGAGGGTGAATCCAAGTTTTTATGGGGGGTTTCCAGACAGCAGCTCTCGGTTTCCAAATTGGATTTTTTTTCTGGGGGAGACAATTTTTTGGGAAAAGGGCCCAAAAAGGGTGAAGTTTGGGTCTGGGGGGGAGCTTTGGGGAAAGGACGGCCCCCCCCCCCAGTCAGAAGCTTTTCCACCTCCAAATAACTCAGAGGACGGATGTTATACAGGGGGGTAAAAAACACCCCTTTTAACCCTAGTTGCCCTAGAGTAAAATTTAAACCCGTTTTCAAAAAAATTTAACATCAAAAATTTTGGGAAAAATTTTGAAAAGTGACAAAACATCAACAAAAGGGCATAGACTTGGGGGACAAAAAAATGATAAAAATAAAAAAAGCAAAACCGAAAAAACTTTTTTTTTTAAAGCAACCAAAAGAGAAGGGACAAAAAAGGGGTTTTTTTCAGGAGGGGAACGAAACACGGGGTTAACACAAAAACAGCCCGTTCAGTTCGGGGGAAAACGGGGAAGGGTTTTGGGGGGACGTGGTCTAGGGGGGGGAACCCCCCCCCCCCTAAAACGTTAGATCATTCTAAATTTTAAAAAATCAGCGAATTTAACCCTCTTTTGTGACAGAGCATACACCCTCAGCCCCCCCCAACGCTCTCCCCCAAGAAACCCCCACTGCGTGATGTACCTTGAAGCCTCCGTGGGGACGACAGGGGTCCTTTTAAAAAAAATATCCCCCGTAAATTAGCCCGGGAGACAGCTTGGGGGACTGGAAGCTGGGGATCAAGACGGGTGATAAACTGACGCCGGTATCGAATTAAAGGGGTTTTAGGGGGAGACTGACTTAGGGGGTTTGGGGGGGGGTGAAAAACATCAACCGTAGCTCCGTTTTTTTCAGGGGCAAACTGTATTTTTTAATTTATTTTTATTATTTTTGGGGGTTTTTGTCCCTTTTTGCAGCAATAATTGAAGGATATGTACAAAAAAAGGAAAGTTTTTTTAATAAAACAGAGTTAAAAGTTCCTTTTGGGACGTCTTTGAAATTGGGAAAAATTGAATTTGGGAGAAAAAGATTAAAAATTTTGATCGCGAATATTGCTTTTTTTTTAAACGCACAATTTGGGTATTGTGATGTCGTAGAGGAGGGTCTGGTGATTCCCACCCTGCAGTTGGGGGGGTGTGATCCTTTACAGTAGAATTAGGGTCAGTTCCCCCCAACAACCCCCCCAAAAAAACCCTTTTTAAGTAACTTCTGTACTTACACACCCAAGGGACAGAAAAAACAAGGTAGGCTGACTCCGAGTGGATAGGGGGGGAGGGCAGGCAGGCGGATAAAAACTTTTTTTCTGGAATCCCAGGGAAGGGAGGAAGGCTTGAGGAGATACCCACGGCAAAGGGTCTGGAGGGAGGGTCGGGAAAGGGGAAAACGGACTTAAAAAAAGCACCACCTTTTGGTTTTGTTGATACATTGAGTGTTAGTTTCCCAATATTTAACCAATTTACCACCTGGTAGGTGCCCCTCGGCGGGGGGGCTCCCCCAGGAATAAATACTGAGAGTTGGTGAGGGAAAACCAGCAGCTGGCAGAGAGTAGTCGCCGGCCGTAAAATACACACCACGAACGGGGGGGGGAAGGGGGGAAACACACAGGAAAAAGGCTGCCACAAACACACAAAACAAACAAGGGGCTAAAAATTTTGGGCCAAACCCTCAAAAAAATTGTATAACAACCTTTCACCAAGTTTTTGTAGCTTTGGACCTTTTGGAAGTAAACATTTTTAGGTTTATTACATAAATTAGAAAAAATGGGGGGTCAAAAATTACCCCCCATGTAACTTTTTTTTTTCCAAATAAAGAAATTTAAACCCAAATCAGCTTTAAAAAAAACCCCTTCTCAATGGCCCCTAAAAACACTGAGCATTAACAGGGGAAAAAGGGTTTCCAAGAACAGGGGCTTTAAAACCTCATTTGAGGGTCTGAAAATCTCACGCTACAATACTCACCCCAAAAACAAAAGGGAAACATCTTGAGCTCAGGGAAAGAGTGGGGCGAGATAAGGGGGAAGGGTATCCCGCCATTCCAAACATTTTGGAAAGGGGGATAGCCCTTTCCTTGTTGCAAGTAAAGGAGAAAATCTAAAAAACAAAATGGGGGTGGCGAAGAACCAAAAACTTGGAGAGGGGAAAAATTAGTAGAGAGCAAGATTTTTGTTGCTGACCTGGCTCTCCTGGAGTTGTGTTTTAAGGAACACGAGGAGGGCTTCAAGTGGTGGCTCAGGGGCCCCCGTCCCCCGAAGAACCCTTTTTCAAAGAGCGCACACACAGCCAACTGAGGGTTTTCCCGTGAAACTTTTTAAAGGAAAAGGTTTGGAAGCGCGCGGGTTGATGAGACTAAACTGAAGGTTGGGGAAGGAGTTGCCATGTTTTGGGGAAGAAGGCAGAGGCCTTTAACCCCAAAACCGGGTTTCCCCCCCGTTAAACATGGGGGGGGGAGCAAAGCTTGGGGTTTTTTGCAGCCCAAACAAGGGGCCTTTCGGGTGCATGGCATAGGAAAAGGAAAATTATGTTTACATTTTTACAGTGATAGCAAAAATGTGGGTTTTCCTTAGGTCGCGGGGTCTTCCACCAAAAAATGACCCCGAGAACACGAAATTGGGCCAACGTTCTAATGTACCAAAAAACCAGGCTGGGGGGGCCCCCCCAGAGCCCCACCTAATCCCGTTTGGAAACGGGGGCGGGGCTCAAAGGGGAAGTCCATTCCGGAAAACCCGATTTAGACCCGCTGGAACAATTTTGCAAGAAAACGGGCCAAAACCTCAGGACCGAGCCACCTGTAAAAAAAACTCTCAGGCTTTTTTGGCAGTGTGGCCAGAAAGGGGAACTATTAAAATAATATTTGCCCCCCGGCCCAAAAAAATATTAATGACCGGGGGCTAAAAATTTTTTCCCTTTCTTGTTTTTAAAATCAAATAAAATATCCCAATCAACTATGGCCTTTTTTTCTTTGTTTGTTTGAAACAAATACATAAAACACCGGTAATGGTATTTCCCCGGAAAACGAGATTTTTATAATTTTTAAAGGGGGCTATCATTTTAATTTAATTAAAATCTAGGGTGTTATAGGTGGTTGGGAGGAAATTTTATGGTGGTTTTAAAGTTAAATAAATTTTTTAATTTTTTTTATTCAGTTTGTCAAATCTCTTTTATTGGTGCCTTTTTCGATTGCCTCCTTTCTCTTAAACTATATAAATTTAAATCTCGCCCGCGTCGTTGGGCCCTTTTTGGGTTTTTGCAAACTCTGATTTTCCATCTCAAAACCTTTTTTTCCCTTCCTTTGCCTTCAGTCTTTGCTTTCCCCACTTCCCCCCCCCTTTAAATCTTGTTTTGGTTTTTTACCAACCCCCTCCCTCCTTCGGAACAGTCGTTTTTTCGCCCTTTTTTGGAATTATGGGGCCTGAAAACGAAATGAAAAGGGTTAAATTGGGTCCTTGTCACTCGACCCTCCCAAAAAAAAAAAAAGTCAAAAAGTTTGTTTTTTTCAAGTTTTTAAAAAAACATTATCTTTAAATTAGATAAAACTATTTCTTAACTGAGTTTTACAATTTTAAATCTTTTTTAAAAGAAAGAAATGCAACCCGGCTCTCTCCAAAAACCCCCAAAACACAAGCAAAACCCCTTTAAAAACACCGAAATTTTGGGGTTTTCATCCGGGGCTTCAAAAGTAAGAAAATCAAACCCGTAGCCATATTGTCACATGGGCGCTTTTTCCGACTACTTGTTTCCAAATTGGAGAGTAATTTTAAAATTTTAGGACTTTAAATAAAGACCCCTTTTTTAAGGAGGTTTTTTTTGTGGAGTTGAAACTTTTCTAGTTAAAAAATTTAAAAATTTTTTTCCCCACGGTCTACTGTGATGTTTTTCTAAAAAAAACTATACATATAAGTTTTTGTTTTTGTAAAAAAAATGAAGGGTTCTTTTTTTACCCTGACGGGGGGGTTTCGCTACCCGACGGGTTTACGGATTTTTTAGCGATGCCGTCTATCTTGCGGTGGAGCCACCCAAGGAAAACCTGAGAGCGACCAAGGTTTTTTCCCCTTCCCTCCGGTCGAGGACGAAAGCCCCCACTCCTCCCCGCCTGAAGCCGCATTTGGGGCAAAAGGCTTGATTCATCAAAGAAAAGGGCTCCAGCCCTTTTTCTTGCCCCTTGGTTTGAAAATGGTTTAGGTGAAGACAAAAACTCTCCTCCTCCATGCCCAAGCCGCATTGGAGCAAAAGGCTTGACTTCATAATGGAAAGGGTTTTTAGCCCTTTTTTCTTGCCCCTCCTTTTTGGGAGAAGGCGGGGCTCTTTAGAAATGAAGCAAAGAATCCACTCCCCATGGGTGTCTCCCCATTGGGAACGCCTGGGTTCTCAGAAGGGAAAAACCCCCAGCCTTTAAAAGGTGGTGCCTGGTGGTAGGGCCGTTCTTGCAAAGACAAAGGGCCTCACCCCTTTTTCCTGTGCTCCTTCACGGGGGGTAGAGGGTTTGGGGCCAACGAAGAACAAAGGGTCACATCCCCCCGTTCTTGGCCTGGGGTAGGGGGGGTTCCTGCACAAAAAGGGCCCCACCCCCAACCTGGGCCCCTTCTGGTGGAGAAGGGTTTGGGGCCTCCACTAGACAAAAAGGGCCCCCAACCCCCTTTGGTGCTCCCCCAAGGGGGGGGGGTTTTAGGGCTTAGGAGACAAAGGGCTCCACACCTTTGTTTTGGGCTTTCGAAAAAGAGTAATACCCCCTTTAAGGCCGAGGTCTTCAAGTTTCGGGCCCCGAATTTGGGTCTAAGCATTTTTTTGATATCGTTTTTATTAACGTATTTAAACCAAGTACAAACACCAAACCCAAAAACAGCAAAATTCTTTATGATAAAAATTATTGTTTTAAACAGCACCAACAAGTTTTCACTTCACTAAACTCTAACTGAACTTAATAAAAGAGAAATATGTTCGGTCCAATATTATTTCCTGTGCTTTATAAAAAAAATTAAAAGGTTTAAATCATAAACGCGTAAATGTACTTTAAAAAATCAGCAAGTTTTAAGAATTTTGAAACCCAAAAAGTGGGAGTCTAAATTTATGAAAACCCATTCTAAAGTTGACTAAATAGAGGAGTAAAAAGACATCTTTTGGAAATTGATCTTGATGTCTTAATTAAAAATAAAATGAAAAATCCAGCCTTTAGGCACGCCAATTTTCTTTGTGAATGTCTAATGTATAATAAATAAATGTTCCTTAAAATACAGGGGGCATAAGTAAGTACACACTTATGTTAATTTCCCATAGAGGCAGATAGATATTTTGGACTTTGAAATTAAAATAACCCCACATCATCACATAGCCTTCACCATACATAGAAAAACTTTATGAGGATGCATAGTATCCTGATCCATGAAATAACCGGCCATTAAAAATAAAAATGTGCCTGCCTCTATGGGAATTTAATATAAGGGGGTGTATACTTAGGCCCCCTGTATTTTATAGAAGAACATTGATTTATTCACAATACATTATTCATTCACAAAGGAAATGGGTGTCATTAAGATCAATTTCCAAAAGATGATTCTTCATTCCTCTTTTTAGTCAACTTTAGCATGGCTTCATAAACGTATGAGCACCACTGTCTACAGTACATCCATTCATCGACATACAATAGCTGCAACTGGTAGGCTGCAGTGACGGACTGGGATCAAAAAACGGCCCTGGCAACACTTCTTTCTTTGTTTTCTCTCTCTTTTTCTCGTTTTCTCCCCCCCTCCCTCCCCCTCTTGGTGGTGGTCGGTGATAATTAATATTAATAATGGATTCGGCGCTTATAAAACATCTTGAAACTATCATAGACTTCTATTGAACACGGGCACATGGACTGTAAACATTTCCATGGCAACAGCGACTTATTGGGCCAATCAAAGACGTCGTTGTTACGCTTAGAATTGTGGGTAGTGTATATAAATTTAATAACTTTTTGAAAAATAACAACACACATTATTGTCATTATTTCATTATTAATATTATATATATTAGTTTCAGAGGGCCAGTCCGACACTGGGCTAATGATAATATTAAAATATATTTCTATTAGTAATACAAAATAATAAAATCACTACAATTAAAGAAGCGTTTTCTACGACTAGCTCAAATACACCTTCACTGTAACACGACAAGACATTTCTGTTTCAGATCAACAACCCATCAGAGATCAGTTGCTAAAAAAAGGTTTTATTTATTTGACAGAGGAAAGTTAATGTACTTGTTCCCCACACAATGAGGCTCTACTAAACAGAACAAGTTGAGTAGAACAAGAAGTTTTAGCTCAGCTGTAACGTGCGACTTACCTCTGCAAAAGATTTGTAGAAGGAAGTCTGTTCCACTGTAGCTTAGACAACCATGGTCTGTTGTTATGTTTTGGATTTTAAATAAAAACATATCAATCTACGTCTACGTCTTGTTACGTCTAGTTACCTCTAGTCGCGCATTACGTGTTCTGATTGGACCTCCATTTGAGCGTAGACAACCAATTAGAAACGTAGGATTCGCCGATCGCAGACAACCAATCACACGCCGACATTCAAAGCTGAACGTGCCGCTGATGTCGACCGAGGTGTCCTGCGAGCTTCAGTATTTCTGGTAAGTCTAAATGAGATATTTTAGTATAACACTCACTGCTTATATTTTTACTAAGCCTGAACTAATGTATTCTTTATTACACTCACTGTTGAAGTACTGCCCAGTTGATTTTTTTGATGTTTTGGGAACGCTAGCTAGCTAATGGTATCAGCCTAAGCTAGCTATAGCTAAGTTAACTAGCTAGCTAGCTAGCTCGTCGACTCGTCCACAGGTAACGTTAGTTTAACGTTAAAGTTACCGCTGAGTCATTATAAATAATATGTTAAATTGTATAAGGGCGGACTCTATGGCTGAAAAGCTCCTTGGTAGTGATGTCAGTGGCTTTTGGAAGGAGGTGAGAGCTCTGAACAGGGACAGTACATCATTACCATGCAAGGTAGAGGGGGCCTCTGGGGCTGATAACATAGTAGAGTTGTGGAGGCAACATTACTTTGACCTATTTAATTGTGTTAAAAGTGAACCGTATGAAGTTGGCCCTGTCGTCTATAGTGAAACAGTTGGAATTACAGCCAATGAGATCCATCTAGCTTTTACACAGCTAGCTGATAATAAAGCTATCGGATCAGATCATATTACTGCAGAGCACCTGAAATGGGCTAGAAGGTTGCAGTTCTCCTAGCCATTTGTTTTACTGGTTTTATGTCTCATGGGGTGTTACCAGACTCTCTGTTGTCCATTACTTTGGTTCCTGTCATTAAGGACAACGCAGGAAAGGTGGGGAGTGTGGATAATTATAGACCTATTGCTTTAGCTAGTGTATTATCACAAGTCCTGGAAAGAATTTTATTAGATAGGTTGTGTGTTTATTTGTATAGTTCAGATAACCAGTTTGGTTTCAAGGCCAAGCATGGTCCTGATCTATGTCTTCTGGCTTCCCATCTCCACCAGGATTGAGTTCAAGGTTTCCCTCCTCACACATCAATGCATCCATGGACATGTCCCCCCTTACCTCAAACCACAGAACACAACCCGCTCCCTTCGCTCCACTCACTCAAACCTCCTCCACATTCCCAGAACCAGACTCAGGACAATGGGAGATGGGGCATTTTGTGTTGCTGACCCACATCTGTGGAATGCCCTCCCTGACACCTTGACGGCACCTCAATCCATTGAGTGTTTTAAAAAAGGCCTTAAAACATTTCTTTTTAGCAAAGCTTTTGGTCCCCTTTAGATGTTTTTTTATCCTCTTTTCTAAGAATAGCTTTATTTTCTTTTTTATTCTTTCTTTTTTGTTTTATTTTTCTCTTTTTTTACCTGTAGCACTTTGAGATTTATTGATGAAAAGTGCATTATAAATAAAATACACACTGGGTTTGTGAAATCTCACCCAGACATAGAATGAAGGTGGCTTAACAGAAGTATTCCTTTTTAGAGTAGCCTGAAAAAGAGTAAAATATGGCTTTAACAGCCTGAAAACAGATTTCAAGTATAGCTTTACTTGGACATTGAAGCCCTTAGTTTTAAAATTGTACATCAGAATGCTCCGATATTACCTGAGTGACACACTGGATATTTGATGTCTCACCCCAGACTTGGAATGAAGCTGGCTTAACATTAGGATTCTGTTTTAGAGTAGCCTGATAAAGAGTAAAATATTGCTTTAACAGCCTAAAAAATGTCAATATAGCTTTACTTTTAAGCCCTTCATTTTAAAATCCTACATCAGAATACTCCGATATTACCTGAGAGACACACTGGATAGTTTTGGTCCCACACAGATTTGGAATGAAGCTGGCTTAACAGTAGGATTCCTTTTTAGAGTAGCCTGAAAAAGAGTAAAATATGGCCTTAACAGCCTTTAAAAGATTTTCAGTATACCTTTACTTGGACATTTAAGCTTTTAATTTTAAAATCCTACATCAGAATGCTCCGATATTACCTGAGTGACACACTGGATATGTGATGTCTCACCCAGAAAAAAATGAAGCTTGCTTAATAGTAGGATTTCTTTTTAGAGTAGCCTGAAAAACGGTGAAATATGGCTTTAACAGCCTGAAAACATGTCAATATAGCTATACCTTTAAGCCTTTAATTTTAAAATCCTACATCAGAATGCTTCAATATTACCTGAGTGACACACTGGATATTTGAAGTCTCACCCAGTTTTGGAATGAACTTGGCTTAACAGTAGGATTCCTTTTTAGAGTAGCCTGAAAAACGGTAAAATATGGCTTTAACAGCCTGAAAACATGTCAATATAGCTATACTTTTAAGCCCTTATTTAAAAATCTTACATCAGAATGCTCCGATATTACCTGAGAGACACACTGGATTTTTGATGTCTCTCCCATACTTGGAATGAAGCTGGCTCAACAGACGGACTCTGTTTTACAGTAGCCTGAAATAGAGTAAAATATTGCTTTAACAGCCATAAAAATGTCAATGTAGCTTTACTTTTAAGCCCTTAATGTTAAAATCGTACATCAGAATACTCCGATATTATCTGAGAGACACACTGGATATGTGATGTTTCACCCAGACTTGAAATGAAGGCTTAACATGAGAATTCTAGTTTAGAGTAGCCTGAAAAAAGAGTAAAATATGGCTTTAATAGCCTTAAAAAGACTTGAAATATACCTTTACTTGGACATTTAAGTCATTAATTTTAAAATCTTACATCAGAATGCTCCAATATTACCTGAGTGACACACTGGATATGTGTTGTCTCACCCAGACATAGAATGACACTGGCTCAACAGGAGGGTTTCTTTTTAGAATAGCCTAAAAAAAGTAAAATATTGCTTTAACAGCCTACAAAATGTCAATGTAACTTTACTTTTAAGCCCTTATTTTTAAAATCCTACATAAGAATACTCCGATATTACCTGAGAGACACACTGGATATTTGATGTCCCACCAAGAATTGGATTGAAGCTGGCTTTACAGTAGGATTCCTTTTTAGATTCGACTGAAAAAGAGTAAGATATTGCCTCAACAGCGTTAAAAAGATTTGAAATATACCTTTACTTGGACATTTAAGACTTTAATTTTAAAATCCTGCATCAGAATGCTCCGATATTACCTGAGTGACACACTGGGTATTTTATGTCTCACCCAGACCTAGAATTAAGCTGGCTTAACAGTAGGATTCCTTTTTAGAGTAGCCTGAAAAAGAGTAAAATATGGCTTTAACAGCCTGAAAACATGTCAATATAGCTATACTTTTAAGCCCTTAATTTTAAAATTGCACATCAGAATGCCCCGATAGGACCTGAGAGACACACTGGATATGTGATGGCTAACCCAGACTTGGAATGAACTTGGCTTAACAGTAGGATTCCTTTTTAGAGTAGCCTGAAAAAGAGTGAAAAATGGCTTTAACAGCCTTAAAAAGATTTGAAATTCACCTTTACTTGGACATTTAAGCCTTTAATTTTAAAATCCTACATCAGAATGGTCCGACATTACCTGAGTGACACACTTATACACTGTGCACTGTGGATGATTTTGTCAATTTAATAGCTACAACAGTAGTTTTTTTCTATTTATATCATGTTTTTATTGTGGAAAATGTCGTTTTGCTAGGTTTTACGTGGGTTAGACCACTGGACATCCAAATAACGCCCCCACCAGCCCGTCAGTCTCCATAGAAGAACATGGGAAAACTCAACCCCCCCACTTGGTGGGCCCAAATATATTTTCTTCTTAATAAAATTGCTTTTCAATGTCTCACCTCCATAAATGATTGTGTAAAAACAGATATTTGTGCATTTAATTAAAATCCATGGAGTTCCAGCCAGGTGGGGGACAACTGTCCCCACATACAGTAGACAAATGCCATTACAGCCTGTTTAGCTTTCCATGTAAACAAGCATGCAATATGGAGGTCTGGGATTGTGGAGAACTAACTGGTCTACTGAATGAGCATGTTGTCAAACCTTTTATTGAAAAACACTCATTAATAATCGAAAAAATGTCACTGCTAATTTTACTTTTGACCATCCAAACTCATTTTATGACTCCGTGACAAAAGGAACTAACAGGAAGACATTTGGCTGATAGGAGGAGGTTAACATGCTCTATGTTTTCACCAGAGGAAGTCTGTCTAATATCAATGCAAATCTCTGTTTTCATTTTAGCTAACTGGAGCTCTTTATGGGGACCAGTGTGATTGTGAAACACTGTTCTGCTATTTACCAGGTACAGTTTCCTGCTTTTGTGATTTTATACTAGCATTTTGTTAATATCCTGTGTAATACTGTTAACCTGACCGTGAATAAATGGCTGCAATAACCAACGAAGAGCGACGGTTGCATCTGTTAACCCCACACAACGCAAGAAGGAGAGTACTATGAAGATAGAATTCTTTCTTTATTATTACATGCCAGAAAATAAATGATCTGAAAGATAGAAAAACATTTTGAGTGGAAAAAGTTATAGCACTGATAGCAACAAAGCATTTTATGACAGGAAAATGTTTTTTTGAGAGAAAGTTTTCAAACCCATAGCAAACGATAAGAATATTTGAGACTACATTTTTTTTTTTAAACTCTCAAATATATATAGATAACATTTTCTTTTCCTCTCAGATCATTTATTTTGTATGTAATAAAGAAATTAATCTATCTCCATAGAGTACACACCTGCTCCATTGGCTCAGCTGAGCACAGGAGCTTCAAAGGCCCAGTCACGTGCTGCTCTGTGGGGGCAGTACCACGTGGACTATATATATATTTTGATTTATTCATAATCTGGACACATGGACACATACATTTAATATGACGATATAAGGAACCAATTAAATCCCCCCACCCGCCCGCCCGCCCCCGAGCTCTCTGACCGGCGCTTTCCACATTCACCACCATGCAGCTTCTTCTACTTGCGGCGGCGCTTCTCTTTACGCACGACTTCACCGGAGCCGTGAGCTCTGACAAGTGCTCCCACTGCGACGTGAGCTCATGTCCGAGCCCCAGCTGTCCCGGGGGGTACGTCCCGGACAGATGTAACTGCTGCCTGGCGTGTTCACCGCGCGAGGGAGACCCCTGCGGCCGCAGAAACGACCTGCCCTGCGGGGATGGATTGGAGTGCAAGCCGCTCGCTGCGGGAAGGCGGCGAGGCTCCAAGGGGGTCTGCCGGTGTACCGTGCAGGACGAAGTGTGTGGGAGCGACGGGAAAACGTACGGTAATGTGTGTAAGATGAGAGCGGCCAGCCGGAGAGGTGAGCAGAAGGGGAGAGCCGCAGTTAGCCAAGCGCACAAAGGACACTGCGCACCATCCGGCGCAGGTATGGGAAGACATTCACTTTTTGGCTTTAACGAAAACATACGATTATACAAATTCATAAAACATCGTGTCTTTGGCGTATAGCTTTAATAGTTTACAGTGCTACTGGTATGGAAAACTCAGGAGCAGCTTGACTCTGGATCCGTGAAGTTCGGGAGACTTAATCACTTACACAGAAACATGTACTGAAATCTTTGTATAGGACATTGTCCAAGAGACATTTATCTTATGCTTTCTTTTTATATTGATTAATCTCAACACCTGTCAAGTTTGGCTTATGTAAAGATGTTAATTGCGCCTTGACATAGGCGCAGCAAACACATGCTCACCTAAATCAATGTTGCAAGTCCAGTATCTCTCTCTGGGGACAGGTTGTGTATGTGTGTGTGTGTGTGTGTGTGTGTGTGTGTGTGTGTGTATGTGTGTGTGTGTGTGACCTTAACAGGAGACGGTCCTGGAACCCAGTATGGCATAATTTTCTACCTGCGTCATCTTTCCATCAAAATGGTGTATAAAATAATCCCCAGTTGCAGCCCTAATTTGAATTGTTACACTTTGACATACTTTGGGTAATTAGCGTTGTATATTTGCTCGACTTTTTTTGCAGTACCAGCATTGAAGGAATAATGTTTATCTGATCATTTTCTTCACTATAATCGTGTGTGTGTGTGTGTGTGTGTGTGTGTGCGTGTGTGTGTGTGTGTTAACGCTGTGCTTTCTTAATGTCAGTACAGGTCGTCCACTGGTCCGTCCCAGCAGTCCTCGCTACAAGTTCAACTTCATTGCTGATGTAGTGGAGAAAATAGCACCTGCTGTTGTCCACATTGAACTGTTCATAAGGTGTGTGTGTGTGTGTGTGTGTGTGTGTGTGTGTGTGTGTGTGTGTGTCTTAGCAGAAATGAGGACCTCTTTGTCATTCCCTGTGTCCTTGTCCCTTGCGTCTCCAGACCCCCTGTTGGTCGCCACGTGCGTCTCTCCAGCGGCTCTGGTTTCATCGTGAACCACTCAGGTGTGATTGTGACCACGCTCACGTGGTAACCACAGCAACCACGATGACAGGGAGGCCCAGCTGCGCGTGGAGCTCAACGACGGCGACGCGTACGAGGCCACGGTCAGAGACGTGGACAGGAAGGCCGACATCGCCACGGTCAAAGTCCACCCCCAGGTGAGGGCATACATACACTGAACATCCAACTTCATAATCCCTTTTGGTCACCCTTTTTCCAAATCCAAGTACTGGTACTTTAGTATTAGTACTCTAGCATTTAGAACAGGGGTCTCAAACTCAACTTTCTTGGGGGCCGCTGGAAGTAGAGTCTGGGTTTGGCTGGGCCGCATCAAGTATTCCAAAAAAACCCAACTATTTCCTCCAAACAGGGCGCGGAACTGCCGGTGCTATAAGCCCCTAGATCTGATATGGTTAGTGAATTTCACAACAACAGACATCACATTGTCAAACCTCAGGCATTTGCCGCAAAGAGTACTTAGCTAGCTTGACAACCGTTACGCCACTGTCAGGAGACTACTACGGTAGCCCATAAGTGACAAGCGCAATGCTAAAAAGTTTCAGAACGCGCGGGCCGCACTAACACTTAACTTTGATGTCAAGTAGGGGGCCACAAAATATCATCCCGCGGGCCGCAATTGGCCCCCGGGCCGCGAGTTTGAGACCCATGATTTAGAATGTATATTCCAGACATCTCTTGAACATTTGGCACTATTGCACACTACCCACATCCTGACATGTGTCTTGTGCCAACGGTTCTCTGCTAGACATTCATAGCGGGAATACTTTCCTAAACACCAGCTCTGTGACTCATAGACACCGCACGGATGTGTGTATTCTCACATCCATATCTCAAATACTTGGACAGTTTTGTAAGCAATACTCTCTTTTTAATTCCCCCCTCTGTCAGTCTGTCGCTTTTCCTAATTTATTTTCCTTCGTCCTTTGCAACTTGCTCTCCGTACAACTTGTCCAACATGTCCCCGTCTGACGTGTCCCTCTGTGTTGGTGTGTTTGATCCGTGCGCGCCCATTTTGGAGCAGAAAAAGCTTCCTGTGCTGTCTCTGGGCCGTTCAGCAGATCTGAGACCAGGCGAGTTTGTGGTTGCCATTGGCAGCCCCTTCGCTCTGCAGAACACCGTCACCACGGGCATCGTCAGCACCACTCAGAGAGATGGCAAGGAGCTGGGTATCAAGGACTCAGACATGGACTACATCCAGACCGACGCTATTATTAATGTGAGAAAACACACACACACACACACACAGGTCATTCAGTCTGGATGAGATGTTTTCTTGTATATGGATTTTTGTCGTTTGCATATGTGTCAAAATCACTGATGTAATTGTCTCCGTCTCATATTTCATCTGATCTTTGAGAAGTACGGAAATTCTGGAGGACCTCTTCTTAACTTGGTGAGTAGTGTTGTGATGACTTGGATGATTTTAGACGATTATTCAATGGGACTGTCAGACGTTAATATTAACTATTAATATTATTTCTGGAATCAGAATACAAATAAATCCGCATTAGAAATATTTTACAGTTCAATTACACAACTGCTTCTATCCCACTATTGTGGAAATATGTGGTTTTGGACAATATAAAATTAAATTGGACTTGATTTGAAAAATGTTACAATTATGAAAAAAGGCTAAAGTCAGGCATTTATTGCATCAAACTGGAATGCTTCCCCCAAAAGCACAAAGTAAGAAAGAAAAGCTGGGCTTTGAATGTTTACTCAAGCAGCAGAGTTATATAGACCCAGGCCGCTGATTCAATGAATGAAGGAAGTAAACTGGCAGTTGAGTCCTCCTGCACGCGGTTTCTGCTGCGTGGCGTCTTCTACATCTTTGCACACCAGAACCGTGTCTGAGGTGGCGCTGCTGCTGCTAGCCTGCTCTGTCCACATGTATGTTTGCCATTGACTCAGGCTGTGTATACTTTTGTATTTACTCTACATTTATGTCCAAAACCTAGACTTTCAAACATCATTTATTAAGTGTATTTGTGTCAAAATGACATAGCAGCATCTTTTTATATTCAATTTCTAGCATGCATGTGTTTTTTGACGTGAGCCGTGTGCGTCACACACAGGCAGTGTGCCCAAAATAAAAACGCCACGCATGTTATGGTTTTGCTGTTTTGTTTTGTATTTTGCCCTGTTTCCTGTTTTATTTTGACGGTCTACGTTTTCTGTTTTGTTGTCTTGAATTACTTCCTGTGTTTTCCCGCCCTTGTGATTGCCTGATGTTTCTCACCTGTGCCCCAGCCTCTTGTTGCCTCGTTGGCCCGTGTTTCTAGTGTCTGCGTTCCTGTTTTTTGATTTTCATTCTGGACTGAGTTTTTGCTTCTTTTGGACTCCTTGTGTAGTTTTTTGTCTGCTGGATCTTTGGACTCCTGTATGAACTCTGTGTTCTAATACATCCTGCCTGATCTCTGCTTCTGGCTCCTCAAATTCCCCGGTACATAACAACGCAGCTGACACGCTACACGGCCTGACATTCGTGAACACAATGATTGTAGTAATGAAAATGATCCATGTGACACGTGTGCGTATTTTATTTCAGGACGGCGAGGTGATAGGCATCAACACTCTGAAAGTGACAGCAGGGATCTCCTTTGCGATTCCCTCAGACCGAATCAGACGCTTCCTCGCAGAGTCGCAGACCAAACACAGCAAAGGTCAGGGGTCAAAGCTCGGACAGAACAAAGATAGTTAACAGTAGGGCCTTTCACTGCGGTTATTCCTCCGTATTCATCCCTGTTGTTGTTGTTGTTGTTGGGACAGAAAAGACCAGACTGCGACGACGACTGACAGAGGACCCCCAGTCTGACGCAGGTGAGAAGCGACTGTCGTCGTGGAATTTCCTTGACGGATCTCTTTCTTTCTTTCTCCAAGAATAAGATGATACTATTCTGTTGTTTTCAGACACGTCGGGAGGGAAGAGACCTTCTTTAGGCATCAGGATGCCGACTGTAACCAAAGCGTGAGTTCTTACATCCCCACACACACTTGAGATTGGAGCTTGTTATTAAAAAGCCTGAGCGTTTTCATCCCACATTTAATTCAGCATTTTGGTTAAATGATGGATTTATTACCCATTCTCTTCCAGTCAAGATAGATTTATTACTGTATTTATTGTCCTATGGAACAGTACATCTACTGTATATCATACAGTACAAACAGTGGCATGCATAAGTTTACACACCCAAGTTGATTAAAAAGAGGAATAAAAAACATCTTTTGGAAATTGATCTTAATGCTTTAATTCAAAAAAATAAGGAAAATCGAACCTTTTAAGGACACCAATTTTCTTTTTGAATGAATAATGTATTGTAAATAAATAAATCTTTTTCCTTAAAATACAGGGGCACAAGTATACACCCCCCCATGTTAAAATACAGGGGGCACAAGTATACACCCCCCCATGTTAAAATACAGGGGGCACAAGTATACACCCCCCTATGTTAAAATACAGGGGGCATAAGTATACACCCCCCTATGTTAAAATACAGGGGGCATAAGTATACACCCCCCATGTTAAAATACTGGGGGCATAAGTATACACCCCCCATGTTAAAATACTGGGGGCATAAGTATACACCCCCCTATGTTAAAATACAGGGGGCATAAGTATACACCCCCCTATGTTAAAATACAGGGGGCATAAGTATACACCCCCTATGTTAAAATACAGGGGGCATAAGTATACACCCCCCATGTTAAAATACTGGGGGCATAAGTATACACCCCCCTATGTTAAAATGCAGGGGGCACAAGTATACACCCCCCTATGTTAAAATACAGGGGGCATAAGTATACACCCCCCATGTTAAAATACTGGGGGCATAAGTATACACCCCCCTATGTTAAAATACAGGGGTCATAAGTATACACCCCCCATGTTAAAATACAGTGGTCATAAGTATACACCCCCCTATGTTAAAATACAGGGGTCATAAGTATACACCCCCCTATGTTAAAATACAGGGGGCATAAGTATACACCCCCCATGTTAAAATACTGGGGGCATTAGTATACCCCCCCCCCTATGTTAAAATACAGGGGGCATAAGTATACACCCCCCATGTTAAAATACAGGGGGCATAAGTATACACCCCCCTATGTTAAATACAGTGGGCATAAGTATACACCCCCCTATGTTAAAATACAGGGGCATAAGTATACACCCCCTATGTTAAAATACAGGGGGCATAAGTATACACCCCCCTATGTTAAAATACAGGGGCATAAGTATACACCCCCCATGTTAAAATACAGGGGGCATAAGTATACACCCCCCTATGTTAAAATACAGGGGTCATAAGTATACACCCCCCTATGTTAAAATACAGGGGCATAAGTATACACCCCCCTATGTTAAAATACGGGGGCATAAGTATACACCCCCCATGTTAAAATCGGGGCATAAGTATACACCCCCCCCTATGTTAAAATACAGGGGGCATAAGTATACACCCCCCTATGTTAAAATACAGGGGGCATAGTATACACCCCCCTATGTTAAAATACAGTGGGCATAAGTATACACCCCCTATGTTAAATACAGGGGGCATAAGTATACACCCCCTATGTTAAAATACAGGGGCATAAGTATACACCCCCCATGTTAAAATACAGGGGCATAAGTATCACCCCCCTATGTTAAAATACAGGGTCATAAGTATACACCCCCCATGTTAAAATACAGGGGTCATAAGTATACACCCCCCTATGTTAAAATACAGGGTCATAGTATACACCCCCCTATGTTAAAATACAGGGGTCATAAGTATACACCCCCCATGTTAAATTCCCAACAAAGGAAGTCACATTTTTATTATCAAAGGCCAGTTATTTCATGGATCAGGATACTATGCATCCTGATAAAGTTCTCTTAGCCCCCCCATCACCACATTCTCATCAATGATACCTAGAGAATGGCATGGCATGAGAATGGCATGGTGTTATTTCAGTTATCTTAATAGCTGGTGTGATTTGCATTGAGAGATGATTCTATGGAAAGTTCCCCATGCCAATGGCATGCCTAAGTTTTGAGTTTATTCAATTCAATTCAATTCAATTTTATTTATAGTATCAATTCATAACAAGAGTTATCTCAAGACACTATACAGATAGACCACACTCCAGAATTTACAAGGACCCAACAGTTCTAGTAGTCTCCTCCAGAGCAAGCAACAGTGCGACAGTGGCGAGGAAAAACTTCCTTTTAGGCAGAAACCTCGGTCAGACCCAGGCTCTTGGTAGGCGGTGTCTGACGGGCCGGTTGGGGTTAGAATGAAGAGTGGCAATAACAAAAATAGAAAAAATTAGTAGTTTGTAGCAGTTCTTTGTAGTAGTTCATGGCATAGCAGGACGCTGTGCGGCATTACAAGGCACAGCAGGACGTAGCAGGACGTAGCAGGGCACTGCAGTGTAGCAGTTGAAGCATATTCAATATAGGTTTTATTTGTTTGTTTCAAAATGTATCCACTATTACAAAAGGCATATACGTAATATGCGTTTTGTAACAAGCTTTATAATGTGCCAACAACAGTCATCTTTGGAAGGGTGGTGATGGCCGCCTCAGTGACACTAGTTTTTGTAACCTATGAAAAGAAGTTCTTAGTATAAATAGTGGTATTTGTATTATCGTTAACATCAGTGTTGTATATGTGTGTGTCTCAGTCTAGTGGCAGAGTTGGAACATCCGAATCCAGACTTTCCTGAGGTCAGCAGCGGAGGTTTGGTGCAACAGGTCATACCTGACACTGCTGCAGAAACGTACGTTCACACACACATGCAGAAACCCAAGCGCACACACACACACACACACTCACACACACACACACACACACACACACACACACACACACACACACACACACACACAAAATGAGCACTAAAGAAACTTTTATAGGAACAAGACCATGATTTATCAAGTAGCTCTCAAACGTTGGTGTTCTTTAAATGCCGTAATGTATTTTTTATGTGTGGACTATTATAAAGGATTTCTTATACATAAAGGATGACTTGTTACATAATGTGTCCAGTCATGTGTTTGGCATGTACACATGTTAGAGCACAACATGTCCCTCAGACGTCCAGTGTGTTTCCTCTGTGTTTTAGTGGAGGTATTAAGGGAGGGGACGTCATAGTCAAAGTGAATGGACGGCCGGTCCAGACCAGCGGAGACGTCCCTGAGGTTGCAGCGGGACCAGCCTCTCCTGCTTGAGATTCGCCGAGGCAATGATGACTTACTGTTCAACATCCACCCTCAAGTTGTAGCACGTTGAAGGGCAGGAGTCGATGTAGTGGCAGTAAAGCTCCATGTTTGGGAATATGAATAAATGAATGATGATCCACCATTAACCCTCATGTTGTCCTCATGTTGTCCTATATCAATGTTCTTTTTAATTCCCCAAAATAACATGATTGATTCCACCCAACCCAATTTGAAGAAAAAAATTGAAGTGTTTGAAATAGTATTGAGTAAAAGTTGACATATTCCAGTCTGTGATTACCCATCAACATCCATTCCTTTAATTTTAGTCTCAATAATTCCTAATTTCTGCTTTTCTAACTCAAACATTAGGTATAATTTCCAAAAAATTAGGTTTATTGACCATAAATTCCAAAAAATAACTGTAGAACTAAAGTTAATAACTTAGTGTTACGTAGTGTTAAATGTCAAAAAAGTGTTGAAAAAGAGACAAAAAACGTAAAAAAGTTAAAAACATCGGTTAAAAAGCGTCAACAAAAATGTTGATTTTCAATTGTGATGGGAAGACAACACGAGGGTTAAATAAATACAGTATTTTATTACAAAACTCTAAATACTGCAAAGGAAATATATTGCACTGTATATAATATGAAGCTCAAAGAAATTCAGATTAAAAGCTCCCAAACAAGAAGGTGTGTGTGTGTGTGTGTGTGTGTGTTTGTGTGTGTTCGTGTGTGTTTGTGTGTGTGTGTGTATGTGTGTGCGTGTGTGTGTGTGTCTGTCCTGCAGCTGTTGTCCATCTGCACAGACGGCAGGTTCCACTCCTTTGTTTATGTCTTCTTATCCCCCCCACCCTGCCTTGGAAAGAACTTCTCCTAATGTAAACAAACCTAATCCGACACCTACACACACAGCGTACACACACACACTACTGGAGACTCACTTTTATCCTCTCCTGTTTTGGTGCATGCTTCATGTTTTCTGAACCGGAAATCCTTATGGTGCTGCTTTTTTTGTTGTTGGTTTTTCTAGATCATCCAAACGCAGCCTGAAACTAATGATGGAGAACTAGTAGCAGCTGCTTCAAAATAAAATAAAATGCAAATATGTAGACCTGAGCCAACTCTCTTCTTGGTGGCTTGACGTTACACTACACTCTGGACGTTAGAAACAGAGGTCTCCTCCCGTGATCACTAAATATGACCCCGCCGTTCATCACCTGGACCCAGACAGACAGTCCTTCATGCTTATTTGATTCAAAACTGTGCCATGTCACTGTTGGCTGTTGAGACATACACAGAAGGATGACGGCAGAAATGAAAATAGAATGGGATAGAAATCAAGAAAAAAAGGGGAATTGATTAAAGAAAATAAGAGACTAGCACAGTGAGCAAATTACTACCATGTCACCCAATAAATATGTGTGCCTCTGATTCTGTGTGTGTGTCTTCTTGGGGTCCAAAAATCGGGAGTTCAGTATACTTGTGGGGTCCCAACAGCTTTGTGGGGCCAAAATACTGGACCCCAGAACTTTAAAGGGCTGTTGGTTTTAGGGTTAGAACTAAGTTATGGTGAGGGTGAGGTTAAGGGGTTAAGGCTAGGCATTTAGTTGTGATGGTTAGGGTAAGGGGCTAGGGAATGGACTATGTCAATGACGGGACAAAGAATGACAAAGAAAGTGCCATACACTGTGTGTGTGTGTGTGTGTGTGTGTGTGTGTGTGTGTGTGTGTGGTGTGTCATTGACCGAGTTGTTTGAGAGTGTGAGGTTTTCTAGTCTTGTCAAGACATATTGTCATAGCAGAGCGCCAGAGGGGCAGACGGGGGACACAGCTGTTTGTCCTTATACAGGCAAAATAAAAAAAACGGTGTCATTAAAGGGAAAAACTGCCTGTTTCTAGGCTGAAATTAGAGATACGTGCGCATCAGATCCATTTATCTACAATGGAATTGTAACAGTGGATTTCTCATAAGGCCCCATTCAAACCATGGAGCCATGAAGGTATCACCACCTAGAGGCCAAATGGAATCGTCTTGTTTAAATTCAACCCAAATTATGATTCCCAAAAAGAACACTAGATGGCGTCTTGGGTGTAATAATTTAGTCCTGACGTGGCAACTGATGCTCCAATTATAAGACTACTGTGTAAGTGAAGTATAGAAGCCGACATAGATAGAGCTTTATTTCAATTGTACAAAATCTGTTGGAGCCATCCTCTCTAAATAGCAGCATAGAGTAAAAAAGACATATTTATATAAGTATATACACACTAGCACATTCTCAGCCAAGCACATCTCTCACATACACATTCATTCCATGTTCTCAATAAATAACTAGAAAACAGTAAACACAGCAGTTATTGCACAGAGTCCGATTGCACTGAGAGGGCAAGGGATGTGTGTATGTGTTTATGTTTGTATGAGTGTGTGTGTGTGTGTGCGTGTGTGTGATTCCTGGACTATGTGCACAGCCCTGGGGAAGCAGCTGCACAGACGCACAACCAGTAATAGATCTGGTTTCTAATATTGAAGCTAAAGGAGAGCGCACTGGATGAAGTTAGTTTTACCATTGAATGACTGAAATCCTAATCAACTATCCATCTTTGGAGGAAAAATCAGTAATATCCAGACATTGCAGAATTTGGATATGAATTTGTGAAGATGTTGGAACCTTTGTACCACCTATTTATGTTCTGGCGATCTCACAAGTGTTATCTCAGCTTCAGTTTTTTTTTTTTTTTCAGAATTTGTGCTTTTATCTGAACTCTGCTCAGTTTTTAGGTAGACATTTGGAAATAAAGAGGATTTCATGTATTTGCTTATGTTGCTAGCTCCGTCATTCAACTCTGATTTAATCTCTCCCACACACTTTCTGATAAATCCGATTATTTTTGCTTCATGAGTTCTGGAGTGTTAATTTCTAAATAAATAGGCTACTAAAATGAAGCATAGCATTAGTTCAGGCCGAGGGGGCCAGCTGTATGTCGGGGGTCCCGGGTCCAGGGAAGGCATCCATAGGGAATGATGGACCTTCAGCTCAGTCACGTGGGCTCATGATGCCTTATTCATCATTTAGAGTGAAAGAGATAACGACCGAGAGACATTTTCAATAGGGGCAATCATAATGCTCTATGTAATGTCAAAAGTGGGAGTCATGCGTGACCTTAGGACCTGGTGACATTCTGTGTGGCGTCAACAGCTCTTAATGGGTGCTAACCATCTCTGCAGTTTGGAAACACACGCAGGCACTCGTGCATTTTATGTGCCACGCACATCAACCTGAGAGGGAAGCTTCAGCTGTCAGCTCATTGGAGTACTTGTACATGAGTGATGCCGTGTTATTCTATTCCACTCCACTACCTCAGAGGCAAATATTTTAGTTTGCACTCCACTACATTTATTTGACAACGTTAGTTACTAGTTCCTTTTTCAGATTCAGATTATTAATACAAAGAATGAGCAGCAAAGAAATCATGATTATACAACAAGCTTGTTAGCAGTGTATACGGTATGTATAAACCGTATATATGCGATGTTACAAGCCGCATCATTAAAGTAATGCTTACACATGAATACATCAATAATTATGATCCAATAATATGAAACGGACCTTTTTGTATAATGAGTATTTATACTTTTGGAATTTAAGGACATTTTTGATGCTAATACTTTTGTACTTTTGCTTACCAAAGTTTTAAATGCAGGACTGTTACTTGTGACGAGTATTTCTGCACTGTGCTAGTGCTTTACTTAGTAAAAGATCTGAGTGCTTTTAACTCCACTGGATTTATGTGTGGGTGTGTGTGTGTGTGTGTGTGTGTGTGTGTGTGTGTGTGTGTGTGTGTGTGTGTGTGTGGTGCCTGCCAGTTCTCATAAAGTCAAAGATTCACATTCCAAGAAAAAATGGAAAACCAGTACATTTACAGAATGTAGCTTATGAATCTCTAGATGAGATATGTTCCAGTAAAGTGGTAAGCTGGAGGAACAGACTGGGACATCAGGCATGGCAGCAGAGTTAGAAACAGATTGGACTCAATTTCATAAAATTAAAAAAAAATCCTATTCTGTGCCATTACAGTAGTACACGCCTAACTACTTCCATCTGTCTGGATTCCAACTCTCACTCTCTGACTCAGAGCCTTACTGGGCAAAAAGACTTCATTAGAAAAGGAGAGAAGAGAACATGTTTCACCCCAACACACACACAGACACACACGCAACCTAAACACACAGTACAGTACACCCACGGGCAACATCTCTCACACAATGAGCTTCCACAACTTGACAATCAGTCCTGGAAAAAGCAAATGAAATCCATGTGTTCTGCCTGGAATGTATACTTTGCTTCCGTCTCAACAAATGGGATACAATGGCACATTCAAGTGCAAATCTGTAGAAGCAAGGATAGTCCATGAGTATCTTTATGACAGCTAATATTTCACTTTCTAAAGGCCACGTCGTTTTGGGAGATTTAACAAGGGCTGGAATTCCAGACATTCCTGGCAATGTGTGATGAGTTCTTCCACTGAAGCTACTCCCTCTATCCCCAGTCATTTCAAAGTTGTTGTTGGACTGAAGGGAGACAGTGGACTCTTTTCTTATTGTATTTTTGGTCCAACCAAACAGCACAACGGGAAGATTACAAAAATTATTTTAAAAAACAATAGGGTTTGATTGTTTTTTTACCTCTTTCCCTGTCTTATCTTGCTTTACTTCTAGTTTGTAACTTCCATATTTTGTGTTTTTCTGTGGTCTCTAACCCGAAGTCGTCATTTCTCGGTCTAAAAATGGGTCCAAAATGTTCTCTGGCCTCCGATGGTGGATACAAGAAAACTAGTTTTAACACTAGACATCCAGGCTACCAGGCCAAGAGCTTAATAGTAACTATCAGTGTTGTGTCCAAGTGATTTCATGCCAGGCCAAACCAGGCTAGGCTAGGCTATGCTAGGCTAAAAGCCTGCTGGCCATATCAATCTTCTCGTCCAATGCTTGGCAAGAAAGTGAAAAAGCACATTTCTCAAAATGTTGAACTACTCCTTTGGGATTCAAGTATTTATGTCATGCTCTGAGCTAAACTGGTCAGCAAATCAAAACAGAGATAGAAGCCTGTGCTTTACACACACACACACACACACACACACACACACACACACACACCACACACACACACACACACACACACACACACACACACACACACACACACAGTAAAGTGAGCGTAGGAATTCCTTTGTCAGGGCTCGAGCGATATCTACATCCTGTGAGCCCTTCCTCTGTCTCTCAGCTCCCTGTTTCTGGCAGACTGCTGACTCGTGCTTTCTCCCTCCGTCTCTGTCTCGCTTTCTTTCTAAATCCAGTCGGCAGCCTTTGACTCAACTGCTCTTCTTCCGCACTCACTCAGGCATTTCTCGAAATTTTAAATAATTCAGCTGCATTCCTTGATCTTGTGACGCCTGCGTGTCTGTGCGCTCACATATAATTGTCAGCGTTGGTGTCGGTTAAGCTCATGGATTGTGTGTGTGTGTGTGTGTGTGTTTAATGTGTGTGAGCAGTCTTGATCCCCCCTTCTGTCTGTGCAGTTTCTTCTGTTTGAAGAAGCTGAGTAATTGCCTCTTGCTGAAGCTGTATAGCTCTTAATGAGAGCAGTGCTGGCTGTGTCCAAGAGACCCTTTTTGGCAGTGGTGTAACTGCTTTTCTGAGAAGTATAGGTGGCGTTGTGCTGGAAGAGGCAACACAATGCTGTTTTTTAGGATCCAGCATCTAGAAGTCACCTTTTCCCAGAAACAGAACGTCTGGAGCCCACATCTGTGAGATCAACAACAAGCCAGCCAAAAGAAACTGGCTGTCTTGAGGACCACGTGTTCGGTAATGGCCTGATCAGAGGCCAGAATTGTCCTTTCTAAAAACAATGAGCTCCTTGCTGGATTTCAAAGACAAGAACTACTACAAACAAACTCTTCATTCTAATCCCAACCGGTCGTCAGACACCGCCTCCCAAGAGCCTGGTCTGACCGAGGTTTCTGCCTAAAAGGAAGTTTTTCCTCGCCACTGTCGCACTGTTGCTTACTCTGGAGGAGACTACTGGAACTGTTGGGTCCTTGTGGATTCTGGAGTATGTCTAGACCTGCTCTATCTGTAAAGTGTCTTGAGATAGCTCTTGTTGTGTTTGATACTATAAATAAAATTGAATTGAAATTGAATTGAAGAGGAATCCAAACTGAGCCCAGAAGACAGAAGTAAATTGCCTATGAACTCGACCTCACTTTAACTTTAACTGTATAAAGGTATGGCAATTTAAATTAGAATTTTGCTGAAAAAAATAGTAGTGGTAGGATATGAAGATGGGAGGACAATTGATTATCCATCCATCGCTCTGGTCTCCTATCAGGAGACTTCACGCTAACATTCTTTAAACAAAATTGAATCTCTATGAGCAAATATCTGCATATGAATGCAGAACCTGTAGGAACAGGGAAAAGATATTGGTGTCAGAAGGGTTAAAGATCCAGTGTGTAACGTGTTTAGTTGTTCATTATCAAAATCGGTGTTGCCCGTTCCCAGACTTGTCTATTTTTCATGAATATTTACCACCACATCAATTCCAGATATTCCTATTGGCTTAAAATTTTATATTTCCATTTGCATGAACTGGGGTAGACGCTCCATGCTCCATCTTGAACTGCATTGGCCAGTGAGGGACATACAGGACGTACTGCTCCGCCTAATACTGTATCTGAAGTCTCTTTTATATAGACCTTAGTGGTCCCCTAATACTGTATCTAAAGTCTCTTTTATATAGACCTTAGTGGTCCCCTAATACTGTATCTGAAGTCTCTTTTATATAGACCTTAGTGGTCCCTAATACTGTATCTGAAGTCTCTTTTATATAGACCTTAGTGGTCCCCTAATACTGTATCTGAAGTCTCTTTTATATAGACCTTGGTGGTCCCCTAATACTGTATCTGAAGTCTCTTTTATATAGACCTTAGTGGTCCCCTAATACTGTATCTGAAGTCTCTTTAATAGACCTTAATGGTCCCCTAATACTGTGTCTGAAGTCTCTTTTATATAGACCTTAGGGGTCCCCTAATACTGTATCTGAAGTTCTTTTATATAGACCTTAGTGGTCCCCTAATACTGTATCTGAAGTCTCTTTTATATAGACCTTAGTGGTCCCCTAATACTGTATCTGAAGTCTCTTTATATAGACCTTATGGTCCCCTAATACTGTATCTGATGTCTCTTTATATAGACCTTAGGGGTCCCCTAATACTGTATCTGAAGTCTCTTTATATAGACCTTAGTGGTCCCCTAATACTGTATCTGAAGTCTCTTTTATAGACCTTGGTGGTCCCCTAATACTGTATCTGAAGTCTCTTTATATAGACCTTAGTGGTCCCCTAATACTGTATCTGAAGTCTCTTTTATATAGACCTTAATGGTCCCCTAATACTGTGTCTGAAGTCTCTTTTATATAGACCTTAGGGTCCCCTAATACTGTATCTGAAGTCTCTTTTATATAGACCTTAGTGGTCCCCTAATACTGTATCTGAAGTCTCTTTTATATAGACCTTAGTGGTCCCCTAATACTGTATCTGAAGTCTATTTTATATAGGACCTTAGTGGTCCCCTATACTGTATTCTGAAGTCTCTTTATATAGACCTAATGGTCCCTAATACGTGTATCTGAAGGGCTCTTTATATAGACTAGTGGTCCGCCTAATACTGTATATGAGTCCTTTTAATAGACCTTAGTGGTTCCCTCATATACTGTATCTGAAGTCTCTTTTATATACAAAGCAATATACAGTGGCTTGCACAAGTTAAATCGCGATATTGGTGACAAAAATCGTAATTCGATTATTTTCAAAAATCCCTCAGCCGTAGCGTTAAATGTGACGAGTTATTATCATTGCTGTAGACTATGACCAGCACATGGAAGAGGAAGTCCTGGCTCAGATATATGTCATCCCAGCCCAGTGTCATGGCAGTTCTTGAAAAGGTGACGTTATTTCATCGATTGATTCGTGTACATGATTGGACATGGACATGATTTTCTGTTTTTTTTTGTGATGTCGTGCACGAATTTTAAACTAATGTATTTCAACGGGACGCATCTTTCGTGATAACAGCACGACTATGGTAGCAAATAGTATTAAAAATCCGTAAATCCGTATAAGGAGGTTGGTTGGTGGGGGGGGGGGGGGGTGGATGGGTGAAACAACACAGGACCTCAACCTGCTGACAAAATTAGCGAGAAAATCGTGTTAGTGTTGACGAATCAATTAATCCAAATAACGTGACCATTTCAGGATCTGCCGTGGTTGGTTATCCAGATATCTGCTGGCTACTTCGCAACCCAAAATATTGGCCAGCTAAATTGGCATCAGACCAATAGCCAATGGGTTCCGAGATTGAATCAAGAGCAAGACATCTTTAAAAACACTGGCCAGATTACACAAAAGTACATTATGTCAAAGGTATCGAGTGCATTTATCAATATATACACAAGGTAAACTGATTATTTCTCGTCCATGGCTGTTCGTTCACAAGTCGAATGTCTTCTGGGATGAAACTTAACTTCCTTCTAATTGTTTCATCTACAATCAATCTAAAACACATTCCTACGGATTTAGCCGGGCAAAACTATCATTTATGGACTGTTTAGCTATTTTAGTCTTCTTTCAGACTAAATAAAATCCTCCAAAATACACAACAAGGTGTTCCTTTTACCATACTTTGTCTATTTGCACCTGCAAATTTCTCCTGAATTCAGCAAAAGTAAAATATACAGTTATGTATTTATATATCTTTTAGGTAATCCTTTGTTACCCTATTCCCCTGTATTGTCTTGCAAAATGTCAAATATTTTATAATCCATATGTTTAAAGGCCATTTTCTCAAACTGGGTTGTTCTGAGAGTCTGGGCCAGAAATCTCCCCCGCAGTATGCACTTACATACGCAAGACTTTCCAGTTCCACTCCTGTCCATATTCCCAAGGTTTTAACAGAGGGATTTGTTCATATATCATTCATAGTCTGATTTATGTAACATTTTATATCTAAAAATGGATTTTTGGATGACCGTGGATCATATTCTAATTCATGCAATGATAAAAGGAGATATCCAAAATGTAAAAACTCTGACCCTGATATGTCAACAAAATAAAACAAATGGCTTTTTTACAATGTTTTCCGATTTCTGTTGTGGAAATGTATGTGAAATGAAATGCATCATTTCCATATTTACTTGTAAAAATACAGAACACTTGTTTTACAAAAGAAGGTTGTCTTAATGTAACAATGTAATAGTGATATCTATTAGTTCATTTTGGTTTCCTATTCCCCTTAAAGTAGTCACAGTGGTCCTGTGTAGGGTTGTTATTATATATATATACATTTTTTGACGAGTGTAAACCATCAGATACGTCATTCTGTCACTGACAATCGACCGATTCTGTTGTTAGGTATGACGTAGTGTTGGAATGAGAGGCAGGGAGGTGGAGCATGGATGAAAGGTGTGTGTGTGTGTGTGTGTGTGTATGTGTGGACATGTGAGTGTCTGTTTGAGTTAGTGTTTCTGTGCTGAGCGCTTGCGCTGTAGCTCAGAGGGCTAAGACCTATTTTTACACTCCCACTCCCACTCTCCGGAAACACTCACTCATGACATAGTTTCTCTCCGTTTTCCCTCTCACGTTATCTTCTCTTCTCCTATCTTGTCTTCTTCTCTCATCACCAGCATCACTGTCGCCGTCATCCCTAGATGCTACCATCACCTTGACAAAATGCCGTGCTCTCAGGTTTTTTGAGCTTTGAATTGAAAGGAGGGATTATCTTCTCTGCGTCACTACAGTCTTTAGTGGGAGCAAAGAGCGTCACGCCCAGGGCTGGAGACTGTTGGCCGCCAAGGTAGCTCCTCTGGTAGAGCGTGCGCCCATTTACAAAGACTCAGTCCTCGCCACAGCGTCTCTCTCCCCTTTCATGTCTAAGCTATCCTATCAAATAAAGGCTTGAACATGCCAAAAAGTAATCTTAAAGAAAGTGAATTTTGGTTAAAAACACCTTCCCAGAATGAACGTGCAGGGAACCCAGCCTCAGGAGGACTGAGGCTGACTTGCGCGCAGAGTGACGGCTGGACGGAGGACGGAGAGTATCAATGATGTACAGGGAAAGGAATAGAGGCACAGTTAAGGGGGTGAGGGCGCTCCGTATTGTGTCGCCCACCGTGGGAATTGTGATGTTGTGTGATGGCGCACACACTCCCAGCATATACACAGAGTTACAGAGGGGCAAGTGCCTTCGGGGGATGTCGGGTTGCAAATGGGACTTCTCAAGTGCTTCTGCCATCAGCATTCAGTTGCTTGCATAACAGGCTCTCCAACCCTGGAAACCCTATACACGTGACGACTAAGAGGGCTGCTTCTAGCTCAGGGGTTTCTCATTCCCTCTCTTCTTCTTTTTCCTTTCTAGCATGGCAGTACGTAGCAAGAGATAGCCTTGTAGCATTGAAGAAACTGAACTAGACTGTTGGGGGAAAACTTTAGGGGGCGCCCACAAAGCCACCACTCTACTCTTCACTGCATACTTAGCAAATAGGCAGGTGTAGTAATGCGAGCCAAGGTGGCACTGCCCAGTAGAGCTATGTGTTCTGCACATTCATATACTACATAGTAATAGAGATATTGACTGCCTAGTTACTGGTATTCTCATCACCGTGTCTGATTTACCACTCGACGATGGCGCCTTAATCTCAATCATGAAAGAATTAATTATTGAAGACAGGAACCTAAGTAACTATCGTCTTAACATGTTTCATGTTTAATTGACAAGAAAGTGCAATCATCAGAAGGAAATGCACATACCAATGTGTGCTGTATTTCACTTCTTTGATTTGGTTTTATTCAGGCATTTAAAATGGTTCCATACTCTACCTCTGCAAGCATGGGTGAGCTTGTGTGGCGAATGCGTGGGCAGCTATTACCTCAGTACGAAGATATTATCTATATGTGCTCGTCAGTGGCCATGAGGATGGGCTACATACATCCCCCCCCCCCCCCCCCCCAGATGTTATTTATCTCTCCTCTCACCAAAGGCTCCATTTCTATTCAATCATAAACTAGTTCTATAAAGACCTAAAAAAAATAAAATAAAAATATAAAGGCCTGTTGAGGCATCTGCTTCATCTCTTTGGCACCCATTATGTCTGAGTCTAATGTTTCATATTTTTTTTAAGTACAATTTTGTCTGCATCCATTTTATAAATGCAAAATATATTTTGAACTGCGTGGCTAGAGAGAGCTGATTGCAATATATGATCTCAACGCTAGAATAGAGAAATCTCTACACAATGTAGCTTTAACTGAGGCTGAGAGTCCATTTTATGTATTGTATATAATTTTGTATATTTATGTATTGTGGTTGTTGTTTTTTCCCACTGCATTTTTTTGTTAACAGAGACTACGAGTCCACAACAATACTATCGTTTATTGCAATAATTTCTGGGACAATTTATCGTCCAGGGAAATTTGTTATGGTGACAGGCAACCTGCAAGACCACAGCGTTCATACACACATTCCACTATTTTTAGTTTCTGATTAACTGGGCCAGCGATTGTCGCGTTAGAGATCACGTGGCGTTGCTATATCGATCAGCTGAGCAAATGGTTTCTCAACTTAATGGTAAAGAAAGACGTTCAAAGTGTGCTGAAGCCTCCAGAGACACCCACCGTGACATCCCCGTCTCTGACATCAACTCCTGCACGCATGAATATTGTTCAAGCGTCACATGCCAGCTCCGCACTGCACGTGCAGGGCGCACAGCATTGCCTGAGAAAGAGGAGGCGCCGGGTAGTGCGCATGTTCGAGAGTAAACACTGAGCACATGGCAAACCTGGAGTCATCGTTTCAGCACTGGACAGCTCTCTCCGCGCGCGCTTCTGGGGCATGTGTAAAGTGACCATCCGTCACAGCTGGTGGGGGGCACGAGCGTTGAGCATGCACGGCAGACTCCACAGCATTCCCCGCGCGACTGCTGCCAATCACGCCGAGCCTCGAGACATGAGCATCCCGGAGTTCCTCCTGGAACTGTCCATCGTGGCCATAGCTGTCGTCTCGTTGCTGACCAACCTGTCGGTGCTGCTATGCTTCACCCAGAGCGCCGAGCTAAGATCCCACGTGCCAGGCATCTTCATCCTAAACCTGTCCTTCTCCAACATCCTCCTCACCGTCATCAACATGCCCGCCACTTTTCTTGGAGTGGCCAAAGGCGCTCCGCCCCTCGGCGACTTGCTCTGCCCAGCTGTGAGTTTTGCTGAGACTTTCCTCACCGCCAACGCGATGCTGAGCATGGCCGCGCTGAGCATGGACAGGTGGGTCGCCGTGGTGTTCCCCCTCAGGTACTCCAGCAAGATGCGCTACAGGGACGCGTGTCTGATCGTGGCGTACTCCTGGCTGCACTCGCTCTCCTTCTCTCTGACCCAGCTGCTCATGGCCTGGGGAGGGTACAGCCACACTTACGCGTCGTGCACGGTCCGCCTGGACGGGCAGACGAGGTCGCAGCTGGCCGCCTACGCGAGCTTCACGGCGCTGTTCCACTGCAGCAGCTTCGCGCTATGCCTCCTCGTGCTGTGCTTTGCCTACCTGAAGGTCCTGAGAGTGGCCAGGTCCCACTGCAAGATGATCGATGTCATCACAGTGCACACTCTGATTCTGTTGGTTGATATCCCCCCCAGGTAACTGTGCGCCTACTGGAGATGCAACTGTGAGGCTTTTTAGGGCCCATGTGAAAACATGGATTTGAGTTCTGAGTTTAAAGTCAGAATTCAGACTTATTTCCCATCCCAATTGTGACTTTAAACTTCAACATCAAATATATGTGACTGTATGTGTCCCCAGTCCTCTTTCCATTCTGTTAGTGCAGGTTGACTTGTTTCCACTGAGAACATCATTGGCTTAAAAGTACTTTACAGCAGTTGCTATGTAATACTAATGACATAAATTGTTAATATATAGCTGTTATGTCATCTGTGTGTGTGCCTGTGCATCAGTGTGAAGGAGAGGTGTCTAGCTGAGCAGAAGAAGAGGAGGCAGCGCGCCACTAAAAAGATCAGCATCTTCATCGGCACCTTCATCCTGTGCTTCTCACCCTATGTTATTACCAGGTAAGCGCCTCATGTTTGTCACAGGCTTTAACTTTCCACATGACGCGTCTGTCTTCACAAGCTTTTACAGGCTTCATATTGATCGGGTCCTTACTGTTTTACCGTTGGCCACACCATATCCTGAACACAACAATAATTTAAATGCACGACTTCTGAAATGTGTTTCTAGCATTCATTTTGTTGAATCTGCATTGAGAGTAATGTTTTCTGATATTTTGCAAAAGAAATATATAAGAGTGTTGAGTGCTATGCAGTCTCAAGTAAAGTTCAGTTAACGCGTCTCCAACACATCATTTCAACGTGATAAGCTTTACTCAGGTAGCATTTATAGCAGGGATATTACAACGAATGACATTATACTGTGCAGTTGTTCATAACTATGCATCTGTTAGCCACTGGAAGGACACAGTGGCCATCAGATGCACAATTACAGTTTTTAGGATTCCTTCATCATATGTTATACAGCAATTTGTAGTAGATTGCTAAATCACAGACATACATACCATGGAAGCGCATCTGGCAAGAAAATAATCATGATAAATAAACAAAAATACAATCACATGATTCGGATTTAGTATCTCATATTTATGAAAGAATCAGAATCAGAATCAGAATCAGCTTTATTCGCCAGGTGTGAGGACACATACGAGGAATCTTTCTTTGGAGCATCGTTGCTCACAATGTGCTTACACACACAAAACAACCAAAACAAAAATATACACACTAATATATACACACATTATATACATACTCTAAACAGAACAATATAGAGGCATGAGTTAACAAAGAGTTCAATAAAAATTATTCAAATATGGAGGATAGTGCAAGGATACTGGGATAAACAGTATTATGTTATTTAAATATGAACAGTATGAACATTATGGACAGTTCAGAAATAGAAAATGAGAATGATGAATGAATAACAAATAAGAGAGATGTGAGAATGGGAATGATGAGTAAATAGTAAATAATAAATAATAAGTGAGATATGAGAATGAGAATGATGAATAAATAGGAAATAATAAGTGAGATATGAGAATGAGAATGATGAATGAATAGTAAATAATAAGTGAGATATGAGAATGAGAAGGATGAATAATACTAAATACTAAATAAGTGGAGTAATAAGTGGAACCAGTGAACAGGTGCTGTAGAGACAGTGATTACTGGGTTATTGACCAGAACTGAACCTGACACTGACGGTAAGAAGTCAGCTGTTCATCAGAGAGATGAGAGATAAGAGATAAGTGTTTTGTTTAATTTCTTTCAAGTGTATGACAGCAATGGGCTTCCATATTCAGTACATAAGAGCCAAGAGAATTGATTTCTTCTTCCTCTTCCTCGTCCTGCAGGTTGGTGGAGTTGTTGCCCTCTGTGCACGTCCCCCGGTACTGGGGCATAACAGCCAAATGTCTGTCCTACGCCAAGACGTCCAGCGACCCGTTTGTGTACTGTCTGCTGCGGCAGCAGTACAGGAAGGTCCTCGTTGGTCTCATCCGGCGCGTTCTGAGACAGAAGCCCTACGCGCTGTCCATCCACAGCGCCAGCAGCACGCTGGACACCACCACCGACGACAGCTGCGTTGCCAGAATCACCTGAGCTGGAGGTGCAAAATATTTGAAATGATTCAACATCTGCGTTCTTCTCGCAGGGAGGTCCGAGGTCAGGGTTTTCTGAAGAGCAGCAGCCCTGCAGATGGAACCGCAACGGAGTCAGTGCCTTGCTCAAGGACACTTTAACAGAGAGGTGGACCACAGTGTGTGGTCAATGAGACGCACTGTGATGTGTGCCAACGGCCTCCTCAGCCTCAACAGACTGCTGTTCCACAGGCTTGTCAGTTTGCCAAAAAAACACCACATGAAACCTACATTATATTATTAGGTTTCTTATATGTACGTATGCTTATGACTTTCATCGATGGACATGTATGGTTTGAAGAAACCTGGATTTGTTCTGAAGTGGTCTTCATGTTTCAGTGAAAGAACTGGAAATATGTTCATTCTGGTGACAGTTTGGAAGTTTATAAGTGTTAATTAGAGACATTTCTAACATGTCGAGTGCACTAATATGTGGACACATATTAAAAAAATAAATAAGAGAGCCACACTATAGTCCACTGTAAATAACAGTGAGAAACCATTAGATTCTGGTCAAAATGTGATACTATAGGTTATTTAAATGATAGTTATGTTGAACGTGTAGCAGTTGATCCAAACATTTTTGCCTTGTGATTCGTAATCACGTGAGCTGTGAGTAATTCAAACAGGGAGTGAGTCATCTGACAGACTAGTAGTGCAGTGGCCTTGCAGAACATTGCAACCGATTGCTGCTTTCACCCGAACGACTTCACACCATGGATGTATTAGGAGACACTCAGCAGTACACCTGCCACGACATCCCTCATGGTCAGAAACACTGGTAAAATACACAAGCCAGACCCACATCCAGATGTTGGGTCTGGAAACTCCCCATTGGCTGGGCTCAATCCGAGGGGCGGGATAAACGGTTGTCTTTCAAATCCCCTTTGCAGGAAGTAGGAGAGAGCGACAACCAATCAGAGCAAGGCTGGTTGATAGATTAAACACATCTTCCTTTTTTAAGAATGACTTCAGAGCTTAACTCCAAGTCTTCGGAGTCGTGGCCAGTGTCGATTGGAGAGGCCGCAGTTCTCCAGCAGCAGCAGCCATCTTCTTTGTTTTTAAGTAGCAGAGAGTTCCATAGGGGAATACACGCCGAACCGTCGCGACTCTGCCGGCATTACTTCAAGCCCGTCCACAGACTCTATACACGCTAAAAATCCCACCAAGAGCAGACTGTACCATTAGGCAAGACAGGCAACTGCCTGGGGAGTGAGGTAAAAGGGCCCCAAACAGATTCATATTGTGTAGATATGAAAAATATTGAAAATATCACCATTAGGGGTGATTGGGGGTGGCAGTAGCTCAGTCTGTAGGGGGTTGGGTTGGGAACCAGAGAGTCGCTGGTTAAAGTACCCGTACAGAGTGTAGATTGATAGCTGGAGAGATGCCACTTCACCTCCTGGGCACTGCTAGGTGCCCTTGAGCAAGACATGGTACCCCCCCCCCCCCCCCCAACCACTCAGGGTGCTGGTCCAACTGGCAGCCCAGTCACTCTTACAACTCTCCATTTGTGCATGAACAGGTCTTGAGCATGTGTGTGTATTTCAGGCCTGTGTGTAGTGATTACTAACAAACACAGTGTAAATTGTAATTTACCCCCTGGGGATCAATAAAGAGTATAAATTATTATTTTTATTATAAATCCAACGGCACCAAGTCGTGGCTGCCTTCAGCCAAATGTACTCAGTGAAGGTAGGCTATTGGCTTAGTTGCGTGCTTTGACGTAACCACCGCAGCCAGGTCTAAAGGTATTGTTCATACTAACTTTACACTAATATCAAAGTATTAATGTTCTTAGTAGGGCTGTCTCGGGAAAGTCAAATGGTTGGTGACTATTCAGTCTACTGAGATTCTTCAAGTCAAGCAGTGGTTTGGTTGTTGTTGTCAGTCAGAGAACTGCTACTTCTGGAGATATTATGGTCGTGGTACCGGTTGTTCTCAGTATTACAGTAAACATCCACGGTACAGGCAGCTGCAGAACCGGACCCAGGGTGGTTCTGAGTGAGAATTCGGCTTAGAAGCTCACTTAGAAACTTAGTGTCTGGCTTCTGTTTGACATCTAGTGTTTGCAAAAACTGTTGCAAGCATACTTTAAGCTATTTCATTGAGTTGGCTCGTCAATTTGAAATGGACTTTTATTGTGAAGAGTAGAAAAGGAAGAAGCTAAGCCAGCTAAGGGCGGAGCCAGGCTAACTTCAATAAAGGTTTCTTGATGGTCTACATGAAAAAGGAACACATAGTTCAACATTTAGTATACCCATCCAGACGGAAGCGTGCTGCCTTTATTGGTCAGATGCCTAAAGAAAGTGAAAGTATCCAGTATTTCACAAGAAATAAAAAAGCAAATGAATAGACAACAGATGTGTGGTCTTATTCTTGCAATCATATGGTGACCCCTCATATTCAATTCAATTCAATTTTATTTATAGTATCAATTCATAACAAGTGTTATCTCGAGACACTTTACAGATAGAGTAGGTCTAGACCACACTCCAGAATTTACAAGGACCCAACAGTTCTAGTAGTTTCCTCCAGAGCAAGCAACAGTGGAAAAGTGGCAAGGAAAAACTTCCTTTTAGGCAGAAACCTGGGACAGACCCAGACCCAGACCCAGGCCCAGCCCCAGGCTCTTGGTAGGCGGTGTCTGACGACCGGTTGGGGTTAAAATGAAGAGTGGAAATAACAAAAATAGAAAAAATAGTAGTTTGTCGTAGTTCTTTGTAGTTCATATTTGTCCTGGGACCCTCTGAGGGGTCCTGGTCCCTAGGTTGGACACCACTGCTGTAGCCTAGGCATTGTACATGTACTTTCCTCTAAAGGTTTAACCCTCGTGTTGTCTTCCCACCGACCTGGACATTTTGGTTTTTTTTTATTCAAAATATAAAATGAAAACCTTTTTAATCAACGTAATGTCGTCTTTCCTCCGATGATTTTGTCCCTCTTTCAATGTTTGTCGACTTTTTCTGAGCCTTGTGAATTTTTTTTTTTACATTTGTCACTTTTCAACATTTTTGTAACTTTATTTGACATTTGTTCCCATTTTAGTCACTTTCATTGACATTTTTCTCTCTTTTTTTACACTTAAAAAAAAAGTTATTTTACCATTTTTAATTTGTTCACATTTTAGTCACTTTTATTAACATTTTTCTTTGAGTTATTTTACCAATTGATTTTTTTTTTCTCCAAATGCTATAAATTGACAAAAAACACCCAATTTGAATGAAAGTAGTGAACTGATTATTTATTTAACTTGTGAGGAGCGTTGCTGGGAACCATCCACGTTACTTTTTTTTGTTTTTTTTTGTTGGAAAACCCAATTTTCTGATATAGAAACTCAGAATTGACCCGAAGACAACAGGAGGGTTAATAATAGAGGTTCCCACAGACTAATGGTGCAGAGATCAGCAGCTCTATTGTGTCAAACAAACAGACGTGAACTTTTCTCACTCCCGCCCCACAAGCCACGTTTCTTCCTCATGCCCCCCCCAGACACACACACACACACACACACACACACACACACACACACACACACACACACACACACACACACACACACACACACACACCACACACGTGCAGTGAAATATGATCGGCGCTCGTTACGCGCAGCAGCGAGCCATAACCCGGGCCAGGGATGCTCGGCGCAGACAAAGGAGGGAGGTTTCCGTGTGAGTGGTAATTATCATGCAGCCCAAAGGACGGAGAAGCTGCAGCTTCAAACACACACTGCCACATCACACACCGCCGTTACTGCCCTCCAACATGCGTTCAGGACTTCTGCTGTTGGTTCTTTCCTTGGCGAACAGTTGTCGGTGCGCCCCGCACCAGACTTGTCCTCCAGGAGACGAGCTGTTAGGTAAGGTCTCTTCCACTTTAGAAGTAAAGTTTGAAATTTAGGATGCGTAGCAAAAACAACTCAGGGGCCTAGTTGAAACGAGCAATGTGGGCGATTTGAGATCTAAGAATTACAATAACAGCTGATAGAGTTTCTTTGTACCAACGCTATAAACAAAAGTTAGGTGCTGTTCTAAATAACCAATTTTTCCGGGTATTATTTTCTTAAAGTATATTCTCCACTCTCCCCCAGCTGTATGGCATACAGTCAAAACGTGACCGTGACTTCATGTTATTGTCACCTGCTGTTTTTTTTTTTTTTTTTTTTGAAACCACATAAACAGTAATGCTGCAGAGGCCCTGCTTTGGAATAGTCTTGCTTTTGAAGATGTCGCCTCCTAGCGTTTTATTTGTGACCCACTAACAAGTTCATGTTTTGTGTGTGTGTGTGTGTGTGTGTGTGTGTAATGTTTTGTCTCCTACTGTACAGGAAGATGCAGCGACAACGATGGAGACAGACGTAGGTGGCTCATTTGAACCTTCCATTAAATCTATCTATTAAAGATCCCATGTTGTATGCCAGGTAGGCTACAGGAGGTGATCAGAGCATGTGTAACAATCACAAATCAGGGCCCAGCTACTTAGAAATTAGACTATGTAACCTAAGATGTATTTGGAGGCAGGGACTTGACTTTCAGGGGTCGGGAAAAGCCAAACTGTTTGACATACCAAGTCAAGATCCAACAGGCCTCCTCTCCAGACAGCTGGTCTCTGAGAGGAGACGAAGCTGCAGCACCTGAGGATTTAGGTCCTTCTCTGTTGAAAGGCCAGGTCTAGCAGGGTTGAATAGACCAAAGTGGTTCTTTACTACGCGTCTGTACTGTCAACTAACGAAACAACAGAGCCACCAAAGCAAATACTTGAAAAAAGGAAGAAAACAACTTGTTTTTAAAAATGTAAGTTACCACCTCTCTCTGCTTTCTCTGTTCCACAGCGACCTGTACAGAGCTGAACCTGGGCTACTGTAATGATATGGAGTACTCTAGGTGGGTGGTAGTGCTTGGTACTAATGGGGGCCAGACAACCTGGGACCCGCATGGGACCCAGATCGGGAGAACCATGTCAACATTTTAGGGCATTGCTGTAGTTACTTTACTTTCAGTTTTCTTCATAAGCTGATTGTTGTCATCATTTCAGCCAGAGTGATGAAAACAAAAGATCATGTATCTAACAATAACTTAACCCTTGTGTTGTCTCCGGATCAAATTGACCCCTTTTGCTATATCCATATTCTTTTTAATTCCCCAAAATAAAATGGTTGATTCCACACAACGCTCTTTGGCAAATACAAATCTCTACTTTCATTAATTTTGGGGCGTCTTATTCAATTTTATAGCATTTGAAAAATAAAATGAAGTGGTTTTGAAATAGTATTGAGTAAAAGTTGACATATTCAAGTCTGTGATTATCATCAACATCCATTCCTTTAATTTTAGTCTCAATAATTCCTAATTTCTGCTTTTCTAACTCAAACACTAGGTATTATTTCCTATAAATTAGGTTTATTGACCATACATTCCATATATAACTGTAAAACTATAGCAAATAAGTTAGTGTTACGTAGTGTTGAAAATGTAAAAAAAAGTGACAAACATTTAAAAAAGAAGTTAAAACCAACGATAAAAATGGGACGGGAAGACAACACAAGGGTCAACATCGCAACATAATACCTGAGTAATGACTTTGATCACTGACTTAGTATCGCAAAATAATGAAAATACATCTCAAAATTATGACTTGCTTATCTGAAAATAATGAGAAACGTATCCAAATAATGACTTAGTATCCCAAAATAATCACAAACGAGGTAAATTATGACTTATGTATCTGGAAAGAATGACTTAGTATCTCAATATAATAAGCCAGTATTATTTTGAAATGGGCTTTCATAGTATCACGGTTAACGGCTTGTGTTAAAATGCCACTCCAGAACCATATTCCCCAACATCCTGGGCCACCGGAGTCGCCTGGAGGCCGAGTCGGGGGCGGAGTACCTGCTGCTGAGCGTCATCCACGGCCTGCTCAACGGGGAGTGCTCCCCGGAGATCCGTCTCCTGGGCTGCTCGGTGGTCGCTTCGCCCTGCCGGGACGACAAGATGATCAAGCCCTGCCGCAGCACGTGCGAGGCCCTGAGGAGGGACTGCGCCCATGCCTTCGAAGCCATCGACATGGCCTGGCCGTACTTCCTAGACTGTGACCGCTTCTTTGCCAGCGACCATGAGGGCTGCTTTGACCCGCTGGCAGGGCTGAAAGGTAAAGACGTATTCTGATCCTTTACTCAGGTAAAAGCATGCCACGCTGTGCTCTGGTAGAAGTAAAAGTTCTGCATTGGAAAGGGTACTTAAGTTACAGTGTGTAAGTATCATCAGGAAAATGGACTTAAAGTATGAAAAGTGCAAGAACTCAATGCAGAAGGATCTTTTGATCATTTTCGAAACCGGAAATCCTCAAAAGATTTGTATTGATCAGCTAAGTGTTCAGCTGGGCTTGAATTTAATTTACAATAAAACAAATGGAAAATATTCTCAATAAAATGTAATACACTGCATGTGTTTTGTGTGTAGAAATCCTAATTTCCCCATTTCTTATCCTATCTTATCTTGAAAGCGGTCAGATGAATGTAGTGGAGAAAAAAGTAGGATTTTTCTCTCTGATGTGTAGTAGAAGTAGAAAGTGGCATGAAGCCTTTCCAATGTGCCCTCCTCCAGCCAGACAGGAGCAGGAAATGTCTAGCTTGTCTCCGGAAGAGCCCAGCACCATCATCCAGTTCACCCACACCTCCAACGCCCACATGTACAGCCTACTGAAGAGAACAGCCGCCAAGTGCTCCCCCATCTCTCATGTGTACAGCATCGGACGCAGCACGGAGGGCAGGGATCTGCTGGTCATCGAGTTCAGCAGAAACCCAGGACAGCACGAGCTATGTGAGTAATCCATTGTGTCATTCCATTCTTCTTGTTCGGGGTTTTTTGTCTGCATAGAGGAATACAGTTTGATAATAATTCAAAATAAAAGTAGAAATTCAAATCCTCTCTGAATGTGTTTAGGAGCCATTTACCAGCATAACAAGCAGAACATAATCTTGAATATGAGAGCTAATCTCAGTGTTACCATCCAGAGTCAGGCTGTGTCGGACTCTCCTGGTGACATATCTAAATATTAAATATGATTTGTTGAACCACTTTTGCTAATTGGGGTTTAGTTAGTTCAGGTTGAGTTTATCAAACTATCAGAAATAAGAGGTAAATGCATAGATTTCGGTCAAAAAAGGTAACACAGACTCGTTGGCTTTACTGTACATGGACCAATCAGGCTTACTGTAGTTTGTAGCCCCCCCCCCCCCCCTCCCCCCAAAGGCCCAATCTGAGACAGGAAAAACCCTGTTATTAATATTCTCTATTCCGTTGTTTCTGTTGTGTATCCCCTGTGTAAAAAACAACAACCACCTATTGATTACTCTTCCCCCTGCTTACCTTGAATGTCTCATCAAGCATTAACTGCTTTTTGGCCACTTGGGCGCTATGGAAACCAGCCGTAAACACAACATTATTAGCACATCACAATGTTGATATGGGGAATTACTGTACAGTGGTACTCCAATATGTTTGGGAGCAGGGCATGTGAAATGGGTCTATCTGCACTTATTTTCTGAAAATGGCTAATTGGGGGAAACACTAATGAGAGGGAACCAATCAGTAAAGCTGTGATTGTGAATCGAGATTGGGATTCATCACAGCTGGCCTACCTGGATGCGACGGCGAATTGGCACGCATCCACGTCTTCATGCAGTTACACATTCACACATATAACATATGCTCTGCATATACCCCATGGCAAAGCTCTACATTATGACATCTATACTATTCCTCGTCTATGTGTTTTTTCGAGTTTTTATCATTGTCTCTTATTTCGAGCAACTCATAATACCAATTTGTTATTATTATATTAGTATTTTCACAACTGGATTGTTTTACCTGGTCAATGTATCTTCTTTCACTCACTGGGTTCAATTCAACTTCAATTCAACGACTAAGCTTCACAGTAACAAGAGTTATTCTAATCAGTAGGCTTTATGATCTTTAACAATGGGGACGCCTGCGGTTTGCGGTGGTAATTAGCCAGCAGTATATCGAGTAGTCAGTCCACCCACAACATTAAAATCATTTCTCCCGGTCGACACGGAGACCACATTGGACACAAGTAAAAAAACATTTTGCAGATGGCATCCGTGGTTACAAACTCTTTATGCTTTCTCTAAGAAGCTCTGATAAATGAATACTGTACACTATACACCACCAAATTGGAGACACAGATATTCCCTCAGGAGTTGATGGGGACCTAAAGAGAGCAAAAGGGTGAATATCTTTATTATTAGATGGACACAAAGCCAACTCCAATGCATGCTAATGTTGCCCCGTGTCTGCCACATGTGCAACGAGGCAACGGATTGCTTGCACTTTCTGAATGTATGCTACTTTAACATTGTGTTTCCAGCTTGTTCTGCCACACTGAAGTGGCTGAATCAATGACTGCAGCTTTAACCATGTTTGCTTCTGTCTGTGAACCGTAGTGGAGCCAGAGATCAAGCTGGTGGCCAACATGCATGGCAACGAGGTGCTGGGCCGCCAGCTGCTCATATACATGGCCCAGTACCTGTGTTCAGAGTACAATCTGGGGAACCAGCGAATTCAGACCATCATCAACACCACCCGCGTCCATATTCTGGCCTCCATGAATCCAGATGGCTATGAGCTGGCCGCCTCAGAGGTAGAGGATAGCAATGACCCGGAGCTCAGCAACCAGGAAGTAAATACTGTTAACAGACAACCAAAGACAAACCGCCATTATCCGCTCTCAGTCTCATTGTCTGTGCAGTCTGTTCAGCTTGAGGTGTGGAGGTGGAGGAATCAAGTACTCTGCTGAGGGATGCACAGGGATTGTGGGTTGTGAAATGGGACACTGTTGAGCTACTTTAAGACAATGTAGCTGTGCTTTTTGTAAGGCTATCAATTTTAAAAAATCTCTACAAAAGGAACACATTTTGCTATGGCATGCTGAAGGATAGGCCTTTGCTCTGCTCTAAGATTGTTAAAGATTAATTGGAAACATTGGAAAATTGGTAATTCATTAATGTCGGTATTAAGAAGACGAGCAATAATAAATCAGTGGTTGTGGGAGGCTGCTGGTGGATTTAACTACTGTTAGGTCTTATTCCTGGTTCGGTTGCTACATTAGATGTAGGAAATCAGAGTACTAAAGCCTTCCACCTTCCACCTATCACCTTATTGTCTACTACTAACCAGAGAGTTCAACACTAATCATCACCTCAGCTCTGTTTATTCTACTCTATGCTGTGATGTAGTTGTAGTGTGAGAAGCAGCTTTCTGTGGACTTTGTGTGACAGGCCTGAGAAAGTGGGACTTCTTTGGCATCTCTGAAGCCTTTTAATACTCAGTGGAGCAATGCTGACACAGCCTTTTGGTCAAAAATGCTGTGCGTTTATGTATCAGGCTGTGCTTCTAAAAATCCGTACGTGCATGTGCGCTGTAGACTGATCATGTGTATGCTCAAATGTCTGTTGCAGTCATTGACAGGGGGGCTGTTAACAGTCGTGAGGTCCACTATGAAGATCAGTGAGGACCACCAGTGTCCATGTATGTAATGTCCAATCATTCCGTAGCTTGATATCTTCATGAGACCGTACGCAAGAGAGGCACTTTATATGCATGGGTGCATTGGGTTTCATTAATGAAGGTGTGCAGCATATATACAGCAATATGATTACATCTCAAATGTGTTATGTAGGACAAACTACTTTGAATGTATTCATATTCAGTATATTCCAATATTGCATGTGTCATATACATTTTTCAATTTTACTTATCAACTAGTGAAATAAGGCCTTACAATTCTTTATATATATATATATAAATATATATATATATATATATATATATATATATATATATAATGTGTATATATGTATGGGAATTATAGGGGTTTTGTAAATCATAGAGTGGTCTAGACCTACTCTATCTGTAAGTGTCTCGAGATAACTCTTGTTATGATTTGACACTATAAATAAAATTGAATTGGATATTTGTACTCAATATGGCAATATATACATACTGTATATATAATAACATGCAACAGTTTGCCTATAATCCCAAAAGTCTCTTCCCTAACATTTATGAAAAATGGTTTCCTCTTGACACTCTATTTGCTCCCTTTTCTCCTGACGGATATATGGTTGCTTGTCTACATGTTAACAACAGAATTAACAGCGATAGTCTCGCAGGGTCCTTCCTGTACGTCTGACTAATAATCATATCATTGGTTTTCATTAGTCCCTTTACATAATCCCCATCCTACTAACGACTACACATCATCATGAATAATGTCACACTGTGACACTTTGCAGTACTCCTCATTGTTGTTGACCCTAAACTTTCCAGGGTCACCTGTTGAATGGTTGGACCAACGGACGGACCAACGCCCAGAATATTGACCTCAACCGTAATTTTCCAGACCTCACGTCCATTTTCTACCGGAACCGCCGCAGCAGGCACTTCCGCATTGACCACATGGCGATCCCTGACGCCTACTGGTTTGGCAAGGTAACGGGATTTTGAATCAGATTAATCATCAGCACATACACTACATCAGCATGTATTAGTATATAGTATATCTTCAATCCTACCTTTGGGCTGTAGGTGGCACCAGAGACCTATGCAGTGATGAAGTGGATGAGGTCCCTGCCCTTCGTACAGTCTGCGAGTCTTCATGGAGGGGATCTGGTGATCTCCTATCCCTTTGACTTCTCTAGACACCCGCAAGAGGAGAGGATGTTATCCCCAACTCCAGATGAACAGGTAGGGAGGAAGGATGGGAGTCTGGGTTCCTGGATCCACGTCTGCTGACGTAGTTTGGTCCAACGGTGTAGCTGGCCGTGGTACTTAATTACACGTTTGAGGTACTTGTACTTTACTTCAGTCTTTTCTTTTTGTGACACATTTGACTTCTACTCCGCTACATTTCAGAGAGAAAGATAGTACTTTCTACTGCACTACTTTTATCTGACAGCTTTAATTGCTACTTACTTTAGTTACTAGTTACTTTAATTACTCCACTGCATTCATCTGACAGCTTTAGTTACTACTTACTTCAGTTACTAGCTACTTTAGTTACTAGTTGCTTTAGTTACTCCACTACATTCATCGTACAGCTTTAGTTACTAGTTACTTTAGTTACTAGTTTTTTTAGTTACTTTAGTTACTCCACCACATTTGTCTGACAGCTTTAGTTACTAGGTAATTTAGTTACTAGTTACTTTAGTTACTCCACTACATTAATCTGACAGCTTTAGTTACTAGGTAATTTAGTTACTAGTTACTTTAGATACTCCACTACATTTGTATGACAGCGTTAGTTACTTTAGTTACTCCACTACATTCATCTGGCAGCTTTAGTTACTAGTTACTTTAGTTACTAGTTACTTTAGTTACTCCACTACATTCATCGTACAGCTTTAGTTACTAGTTACTTTAGTTACTAGTTTTTTTAGTTACTTTAGTTACTCCACCACATTTGTCTGACAGCTTTAGTTACTAGTTACTTTAGTTACTCCACTACATTAATCTGACAGCTTTAGTTACTAGGTACTTTAGTTACTAGTTACTTTAGATACTCCACTACATTTGTCTGACAGCGTTAGTTACTTTAGTTACTCCACTACATTAATCTGACAGCTTTAGTTACTAGGTACTTTAGTTACTAGTTACTTTAGATACTCCACTACATTTGTCTGACAGCGTTAGTTACTTTAGTTACTCCACTACATTAATCTGACAGCTTTAGTTACTAGGTACTTTAGTTACTAGTTACTTTAGATACTCCACTACATTTGTCTGACAGCGTTAGTTACTTTAGTTACTCCACTACATTAATCTGACAGCTTTAGTTACTAGGTACTTTAGTTACTAGTTACTTTAGATACTCCACTACATTTGTCTGACAGCGTTAGTTACTTTAGTTACTCCACTACATTCATCTGGCAGCTTTAGTTACTTTAGTTACTCCACTACTTTCATCTGATAGCTTTAGTTACTAGTTACTTTAGTTACTTTCCAAATTAAGATTTTTAATTGTTTCCAGTTTCTAAAATGTGAGGGGTTTTCTGCATTGAGTACTTTTATTTTTAATACTTTATTACATTTATCTGATGATACTTACATACTGTTACTTAAGTAACATTTCAATGCAGGATTTTTACTTGTAACAGAGTATCTTACAGTCCGGTAATAGTACTTTTAATTAAAGTGCTCACAGTCTGCTTATTTTCAGGTTTATGATTGTATTTTGAGGTTGTACCAGAATAGTTTTACATGGTTACATTTTCAAAAAACGCCTTGCATTTGTTGTACTGCACATTGCTGCAGCTCATCTATGTTGTTATTTGTATCAATCCACTAGACATACAATCTACATACATAGCATCTGATTGGAGGCTAGTCTCACTTTGTCCCACAGCAACATTAAAAGAGTTTAGATGTGTGTATGTTGTTTCTGTTAATAATGAATTGGATTAAGTGTCCATTTCATTATAATATTCAGATTTATCATAAATAATGGATCAGGGATCAATAAAGTATTCTGAATCTGAATGTACATGTATTTTATGTTCCGTTAAGGGGGGGGGGGGGGGGGGGGGGTCCAATTTGAACATTTAAAAGTAATGCACTAGTTACTTTCTGAAGTAACTAGTTACTTTAAAATTTGTAACTGAGTATCTAATTTAGTTACTTTTTGTAAGAAGTAACTAGTAACTCTAACTAATTAATTTTTAAAAGTAACTTGTCCAACACTGCTACAGAGTGAGGCATCTTACTTCTATTCCATCTTTGTTGGGAGTCACACATGTTCAGTCCCTAGGTAAGGACTACTAGCCAGTCAGGAGCAGAGTATGAGGGCGTGCCCTGACAGTACCTAGGTAAGGACTACTAGCCAGTCAGAAGCAGAGTATGAGGGTGTGCCCTGACAGTACCTAGGTAAGGACTACTAGCCAGTCAGAAGCAGAGTATGAGGGCGTTCCCTGACAGTACCTAGGTAAGGACTACTAGCCAGTCAGAAGCAGAGTATGAGGCGGCCCTGACAGTACCTAGGTAAGGCTACTAGCCAGTCAGAGCAGAGTATGAGGCGTCCCTGACAGTACCTAGTAAGGACTACTAGCCAGTCAGAAGCAGAGTATGAGGGCCCTGACAGTACCTAGGTAAGGACTACTAGCCAGTCAGAAGCAGAGTATGAGGGCGTGCCCTGACAGTACCTAGGTAAGGACTACTAGCCAGTCAGAAGCAGAGTATGAGGGCCCTGACAGTACCTAGGTAAGGACTACTAGCCAGTCAGAAGCAGAGTATGAGGGTGTGCCCTGACAGTACCTAGGTAAGGACTACTAGCCAGTCAGAAGCAACGTATAAGGGGTGAGGTTAAAGAAAAGAAAGGGAAATAGCCCAAAAGCACCTCTTTAAGTAAAGGATCTAAATACTTCTTCAACCACTGGCAGCTGGTCATAACTTCCTCTCTCACCACACGCCATGCTCAGGTCTTCAAGCAGCTGGCTCGTACGTACGCAGACGCCCACGCCACCATGTCAAACAACGACACTGAAAGGTGTGGAGCCTCCTTTTACCGAACCCGGGGCATCATCAATGGGGCATTGTGGTACAGTTTTGCTGGTGGTGAGACACAAGAATTTTAAAATTACAGAGAGAACCACGTATACGTTAGTGTTCCTACCCGTCTCATTGGTTGTGAGGGACTCCTAATGTACATGTCTCCCTTGCAGGTATGTCAGACTTCAACTACTTGCACACCAACTGTCTGGAGATCACCGTGGAGCTCGGCTGTGACAAATTCCCCTCAGAGGCCGAGCTTTACCCTGAGTGGAAGAGGAATAAGGAGGCTCTGCTCAGTTTTATGGAGTCTGTAAGTGTCTGTTAAAAAAGCTTGACGACCACTTTGTGTTAAAATGTGCATATTTTTACAGTGCATTATTTATTTAAATTGATAGAGCAATGAGGAAAAATTGAGAATGAAAGTGTGAACTGATAACCTCTTGTTAAGTCAAATTTGTGGCAGACAAGGAGATAATATGCTTTCCGTTGTGCTTCTTGTCCCTGAACAGGTCCATCGAGGGATAAAGGGAGTAGTTAGGGATGGTGATGGAAATGGGATAAAAGGTGCAACTATCTCTGTCAGGGGGATCAGAAAAGATGTCACCACAGGTAAACACAGCCCTGCATGTAGTAGAACTGTAGTAGAACTTTGATGTTTAGTCATATATTGTTGCCTTCAGGAAGTGTTAGGGTGTAGAGGTTGGCATAAGATTACCTTTGATATTAAACAGTTTTAGCCAGGATTTTAGGACCACATAATCCTGGAATATCTCAACAACTGTTGGATATATCGCCATGAAATTTATATTCCTATGATGATATATCATGGGTGATGCCTTAAGGTTTACTTTGAGTTTGTGCTTTTGTGTCGACAACTATAGATGGCTTGTCATAAGACATTCATGGCCCTTTCAGGAGGAATTGTAATAACTTAGTTGATTTCTAAAGTCTTTCTCTAGCACCATCATAAGATCAAAATTTGAATATTTCTAATATTTGTTTTATCACCTGCAAAAAGTAATGGCATTCCGATCAGCCTCAGCTGCATGTTCTTTAGTGCTCATTAGCAAATGTTAGCAGGCTAACACGCTAAGATGGTGAACATGAAAGAAGGAATATCTGCAAAGCATCAGTATGTTAGCATTGTCATTGTGAGCATATTAGCATGCTAACGCTTGCATTTCAAAGCGCCGCTGTGTTCCGCCTCACAGAGCAGCTAGCATGGCTGTAGACTTCTTTATATGTCCACTCTGCCCTCTTATTTCTCACACTTCTTTCAGTTCCTCTCTTCTTTGACTGGTCTGACGTTTACTGTATGAAACTGTCCCCCCCCCCTCTCCCCCTGCTCCAGCTGAAGATGGAGACTACTGGCGGCTGCTGAACCCCGGTACCCACATCCTGACGGCCACAGCCAAGGGTTACTCCAGGGTCACTAAGAGGGTGTATCTGCCTCACCACATGAACAAGGCTGGCCGTGTCGACTTTGTCTTGGAGAAGGTTGGATCTTTGTCTTTGTTATCTTGTTGGTTTAGTTTTAGTAGAGATTTATCGTGTCAGATTTCCGTCTGCAGTCCCTGGGCCCGGTGAACCCAAACACTAACACAAGTTCCAAAATCCAATACTTACTAAATGGATGGTCATCCATTATCTCTGCTCCATCCTCACTATGTCCCTTGTCCTGCATCCAGGTTCCCATAGAGCCTGATATCGACGACCACCTCTTCCCTACAGTAGACACATGGGATCGCTTCGACCCATACAACCAGTTTGAACGCTATGGTGAGCCAGACCTAAGTCAGGGAGGGATCGAGCGGGAGGAAAAGCCGTGGTGGTGGAACTACTTCTCCCAGTCTGGCATCTCACCTCCACACTGGCTGCTGCGAAGTGTCTAGACACATACAGGACAATGAGGATCTCACTGCGAGACCGGTGATGGACGGTCCCACTGGTGCACACACAGCAAGACTTAGCTGGGACACTACAATCAGCAGCACCTAAATAGGCTTCAGTGCTTCCTGGAAGGATGCAAATAGGCTGTTTTCCGCCAGGCAACCCATTCTGGCCGGCAGGCGGAGTTTCGGCCAATATTGCTTTGCAGCTACATTTAACTTCTTTTAACTGAAAATTTTACCACGGGAAAAATACAGATTTATAAATGCGTCAATCAACTTTTTAAGAAGTCAAAATGAATTGTATGCACTTATTTGAATGTTGCACACTACAATTACTCATGTGACGGCAGCTGCATAACATGTACACATGTAAAAGTAAAAGTTGGGCACACATTTGCACACTGCATAAGTGCAGCAGCCAGCATTTTCTGGACCTGCAACAGCACCTCAAATTGAACACCACATTTAAGTTTGGATTAGTAGCAATACTGTGCCAATTGGGAACAGTAGAAATTCTTGCTTTATTTTTTTCACAAGCATTAAAATAAATAGTAAACAATTTTTGGCATATGTTCTTTCGTTTGTTTTAATTGATAAAGTAACCTGATGTTTTTAGAGTTAAAGTTAGAGTTTTCCACATCTCAGCTCTGACCTTTTAAGAGGCTGTTGTTGCCTTTGACCACCCGAGGGCGCCAGAGTATATGTAATGACCATAGACAGGCTGTGGTAGTGACAGTCAACGCATTTGTCTAACTAGATCCTTTGTAGGCTACTCTTCATTAATTCATGAAATAATGTAATTCTTCACAAACTCACTGAGTCTGTTTTAATACACGCCAAAAAGGATGAATTGGTTTAATGGGTTGATTTTACAGTCTTTGCAGAACTTAAGTCTCAAGTGAACGGTCGTAGTAGTTGTCAGAAACCATAAGAGAAGGACTTTATCTGCCAGGGTCAAAGTTCTGCTACTAGAAACTATCTTGCGGAGGAACATTTTATTTTAATTTTGTATTACACGCAGGGCTACCGCCCAAGCGCGCGCTGTACATATCCTTCCGACATGACAGTATGACAGGTGCGTTGGCTTCGTTTGATGTGATTGTCACCAGTTTGTTTGTAAGCTAACAAGCGAGGGGACGTTCTAAAACGCTTAACGTGAAAAAGCTTAACGTGGTTTAATGTAGGCTACCTAAACAACGATCAATCATCACCATATTTACCATGGCCATATCTTGTCATAAACACTTAAACCTGTCAAAAAAACTAAACTGAAATCCAACGATTATAGAAGTTATCTCACGGTAACGTTTTCTTCTTCATTGGTGTCTATGGCGAGGAAAAAGCGTGGCTTAATGTACCTAAACATCGATCAATTATCACCATATTTCTCTCACATATTGCTCCTCATAACCAGTACAAACTGTCAAAAAATCGGACCCAAAGTCCGATTACTATGGACGGTAGCTGACATTAAGCGTGTCTGCTTCAATAAAGGATATTGTAAGGAAAAAGCTTAACTTCATAACTTACAGAAATTACTTCATAATTGCAACCGCTTGTGTTGTATTCATTGTTGCAAAACTTGTTCTGTATATAGTTTGTTTGGAACTAGCTAGCTAACTGCTAACCTTTCTACCGGGACAACAGGAGGCTAAGTCACGCTATTTAGTTTTTGTGTGAGAAAACGCAGCATGCGACAGATACAACAAGCTTTTTTCTTCAGCAGCCAACCCTAAGGTAGGCTTCTCTCTCACAAAAATCCAATTAAGTTCGACAGGCTGTCAAACTTTATGTTGCTAGCCATATTTTAATAAGGGCACGTTGAGTCTCCCCCTTGCAGCATTCACCAGTTTCTCAATGTGTAAAACAGTCCCGGAAAATTCTGGCTAGCATGAACACCGGTTTTCAGGTGGGTGAGTAGTAGCATTTTTACCTGAATACATTCAGTATTTGGCAGGACTATTATATCTTGGCCTAATGAACAGCCTCTTGCTGTAGGCTATATACCATAGACTGTACATAGCCTACACCATAGACTGTATATACAGTCTGGAAAGTTAAACTTCCATATTTATGGACTAGCAGCTATATACCATAGACTGTATATAGCCTACACCATAGACTATATACAGTCTGGAAAGTTAAACTTCCATATTTATGGACTAGCAGCTATATACCATAGACTGTGGTATATAGCCTACACCATAGACTATATATAGTCTGGAAAGTTAATCTTCCATATAAATGGACTAGCAGCTATACACCATAGACTGTGGTATATAGCCTACACCATAGACTATATATAGTCTGGAAAGTTAAACTTCCATATTTATGGACTAGCAGCTATATACCATAGACTGTGGTATATAGCCTACACCATAGACTATATACAGTCTGGAAAGTTAATCTTCCATATAAATGGACTAGCAGCTATACACCATAGACTGTATACAGTCTGGAAAATTAATCTTCTATATAAATGGACTAGCAGCTATACACCATAGACTGTACACAATCTGGAAAAACTAATCTTCCACATAAATGGATTAACAGGAATATACCTTAGACTGTATATAGCCTACACCATAGACTGTATATACAGTCTGGAAAGTTAAACTTCCATATTTATGGACTAGCAGCTATATACCATAGACTGTATATAGCCTACACCATAGACTATATACAGTCTGGAAAGTTAAACTTCCATATTTATGGACTAGCAGCTATATACCATAGACTGTGGTATATAGCCTACACCATAGACTATATACAGTCTGGAAAGTTAAACTTCCATATTTATGGACTAGCAGCTATATACCATAGACTGTGGTATATAGCCTACACCATAGACTATATATAGTCTGGAAAGTTAATCTTCCATATTTATGGACTAGCAGCTATATACTATAGACTGTATGTAGCCTACACCATAGACTGTATATACAGTCTGGAAAGTTAATCTTCCATATTTATGGACTAGCAGCTATATACTATAGACTGTATGTAGCCTACACCATAGACTGTATATACAGTCTGGAAAGTTAAACTTCCATATTTATGGACTAGCAGCTATATACCATAGACTGTGGTATATAGCCTACACCATAGACTATATATAGTCTGGAAAGTTAATCTTCCATATAAATGGACTAGCAGCTATACACCATAGACTGTATACAGTCTGGAAAATTAATCTTCTATATAAATGGACTAGCAGCTATACACCATAGACTGTACACAATCTGGAAAAACTAATCTTCCACATAAATGGATTAACAGGAATATACCTTAGACTGTATATAGCCTACACCATAGACTTTACATGCAGTCTGGAAAAATTAATCTTTCATATAAATTGAGTAGCAGCTATATACCATAGACTGTATATACAGTCTGGAAAATTGATGTTCCATATTAATGGACTAGCAGCTATATACCATAGACTATGGTATATAGCTGCTAGTCCATTTACTTCTCACAACAGACATTTTGCCTTATTCTAGTAGGAAATGCTCAGGTGTAACTAATAGAGGTGGGTAAAATAATTGAGTTATTTATTGGCGCTTTTCCAAAGATTTTGTCTATTTCTTCAAAGTTTCTGTCACTTTTCATGTTGTTTCGGTGCGTTACTGAGAGTTTTAAAGGTTCTTTAATATTTTTATTCTTTATAATCGCGATTCTCTCTAGAACCATGCAATTGTTTTGTTTTAATATGTTGATTTTTATTTAAAAGTACAAATCAGAAAACGGAGTGACTGAAAGAGGACGGGACAACTTTTAGACAGTTGACAGAGTTATATAGACAGAGTTTTGACAAGAGTGCAGAAAAAAAAACAAAAAAATAAATAAGTTTTGTATACAGTATATACACATGTTCTAAAAAGAAATACATAAAATAAGTACAGGTGTTGATCTACTTTATCACATTACATGTGACCATATCATGTTTATGATATGGAAGATTAATTTTCCGGTTTTCAGTGGATTGTTTTGGTTAAGGTTAGGCTTTTGATGTGGTTCTGCTTCCTTTAGCAAAAACAGCTCTGGTTAAGTCCAGAGTGGCTTTTGGTTTGTAACAAATTAAAACTGTCATATTTACTATCCCAAAAAAATAAAAGCTGCATGAAAGCAGTCCTAACAGGCAGCAACGATGCATTGCACACAGACTCAAAACTATACCTCAGATCTTGTTATAAACCTACCTGGATCAACCAATCAGCACTAACTACCTGCATGTATATAAGACATTAGGTACGCGTAAAAAAATAGCCGTGTGCACCAATAACAGATACTGTAATGATAAAATAAATCTATGGTTGCACTAGTTTGTAGCGTCTCTTTATTTAGGCGCATCCAGCCTAATCCGTCTGCACCACCTGCATCCTACAGCTTTGCCCCAGCTGGAGCAGAGGATGCACAGCAGTCTATCAATAATATCTGCTGGCGACTGGATCGCGTGCAACCTCTCCTAACCTCAAAGTCCATCTGCTAGCTGCTTCTAAAGCACATTGACCTGTGCTTGAACTAATGCAAGTATATTAAGCCAAAGCACGATTCATATTCATAATCTATCCCAAAATTAGCAGCTCAGTCTGCATAGTTTAGTCTATATTATGTAGACTGGTCATGTACTGTATGCTCAGAGCAGGTTTGATGATGATGGTGATGATGATGAGCTTAATACAGGTCTGAAGTAGGTGGAGAGACACCGTCATTGTGTCAACAGTGAACTAAATTGAGCGTGTATACTGTAAGCCGCACAAATAACGGTTGGACAATTCATTAATGTTAATAAAAGTATCATGTTGGACGTCATAAGGTTCCTATACATCCCACAAAGCTGGATGTAAAACAATCAGTTTAGAAACTGAAAGGTTGATAGTCGATACTCACGCACCCACCCCCGTCACTCCACTCAGCAGCCGGGAAGCAGGACACGGACGGGGGTCTCCTGTTGGTCTTGTGTTTGTACTCAGACTACATGCCCCACCCTAGCATTCACGGCTACTTGATAATTCACTATTTGCTCAAACTCTTCTCTTTCCGTTTTGATTAGCTGAATGACGTAGTTGTTAGGATTGCGCGATATTGACTTATGATATATTATTACGACATCCATATTAATTTTTGCTGTTTTTAAACATGTGAAATCACAAACGTTATGGGAAAACCCATTGTAACAATATTCATAGAATACAGTGCACAGTAAGACTTATATACGGCTCCGTAGTGCAGCTGAACGCGATATTGTGATAACGATATGAAGTTCTACTCTCTTATGTCTCTATACAGGCATTCTTCTTGGCTTTATTAATGAACTGTGATACTAGATGATACTAAAGGCCATTTTCTAATCATGCTATATTTATGCTCTTTCCAGGGCAGTGTGTTCCCAGATGTCTCCTCCTTATGTTCCTGGAGTGAGTTTCCATCTGGCAGACTACCGAGGTTTCTGCCTATCTCTCTCTCTCTCTCCTCTCTCTCTCTCTCTCTCTCTCTCTCTCTCTCTCTCTCCCCTCCCCAATGCACCGTTTAGTCACTTTCAATCTGACTGCATCAGTTTCTCTAACATAACCTGTTTCAGCACTGCTCATATAATGCAAATGCCAAACCCCTTTGCTCTGACCGCCCCAAACTTCTGTTTTTCTCTCCCTCCTTTCTCTTTCTGTTCCCCTCTGTGTCGGCCTGTCTTTCATTCCTGTGGCTATCTAGCTGCTAGGCCCCAGGACTAGAGGCCTGCTCAATGTGGCAGAGATGATTTGTTTGCTTTGCAATTATTTTCCGTCAGTGGAGACAAATGGATTCATTCTGCATAGAAAAACAGGCAGGGCCGGAGCGATAAATGCACTGGAACAGACTAATATGTACTGGGCAACGATAAAGATAGAGATGGGGAACACGGAGCACCTCGGGTGAAGAATAGATAGCTTCATAAGAAGCTCTAAGGACAAACAGGATCTCCGAAGCACATGGCTGCGCTGTTTATTGGAATGTGTGCAAATGTGTTATTTGTAGCTTTCAATAAACGTATGGATGCATATCATGGGCTATTTACTGTTCAGTTGATGTAGTTCATCTTTTTATTACCCATCCAACAATGCAATGTTGCTAGTGCCCGTCCATACGTTCTTGGTGAGCTTTCATGGTCGTTGTTTTTCATTTCATAATTCTGGATGGATTATGTTTTGTTCTCTTTAAACACATTGAGTAACGTTTTTAAAGAACTTACCTGCAAAATGTCACCGGCGATAGTTTCAGTGGTTTTTCCTACAGGATCTACCCGTCACAACCAAAGCATTATTTACAATGATGTGGCTTTGTTGATGCCGTTGTTTCACATCATATCTGAAAGATTCCCATGTTCACATCACTGGATCACTCAAGATGGTTGTATGACTACAGAGCTTCTTGTGTGAGGGTCAAAAATACTGCCTCGCGAGGCTTGACGGTAACGGTTGCCCGGTTGCCCTTGGCAACCATATTGAGTCAATTGGCAACCATTTTGTGGCCTCTTGGTTGCCCCCTTTGGCAACCACCTGTTTATTTTTTTATATACAGTGGCTTGAGGAAGTTTACACACCCCTGCTGAAGTTGATTAAAAAAAGGAATAAAAAAACATCTTTTGGAAATTGATCTTAATGCCTTAATTTAAAAAAAATTGAAAAATCCAACCTTTAAGGACACCACTATTCTTTGTGAATGAATAATGTAAATAAATAAATGTTCTTTGTTAAAATACAGGGAGCATAAGTATACACCCCCCCCATGTTAAAATACAGGGAGCATAAGTATACACCCCCCTATGTTAAAATACAGGGGGCATAAGTATACACCCCCTATGTTAAAATACAGGGGCATAAGTATACACCCCCTATGTTAAAATACAGGGGTCATAAGTATAACCCCCTATGTTAAAATACAGGGGCATAAGTATACACCCCCCTATGTTAAAATACAGGGGCATAAGTATACACCCCTATGTTAAAATACAGGGGTCATAAGTATACACCCCCCTATGTTAAAATACAGGGGCATAAGTATACACCCCCCTTTGTTAAAATACAGGGGGCATAAGTATACACCCCCCATGTTAAAATACAAGGGGCATAAGTATACACCCCCTATGTTAAATACAGGGGGATAAGTATACACCCCCTATGTTAAAATACAGGGGCATAAGTATACTCCCCCCTATGTTAAAATACAGGGGGCATAAGTATACACCCCCCTATGTTAAAATACAGGGGGCATAAGTATACACCCCCCTATGTTAAAATACAGGGGGCATAAGTATACACCCCCTATGTTAAAATACAGGGGCATAAGTATACACCCCCCTATGTTAAAATACAGGGGGCATAAGTATACACCCCCCTATGTTAAAATACAGGGGGCATAAGTATACACCCCCCTATGTTAAAATACAGGGGGTATAAGTATACACCCCCCTATGTTAAAATACAGGGGCATAAGTATACACCCCCTATGTTAAATTCCCATAGAAGCAGGCACATTTTTATTATTAAAGACCAGTTATTACATGGATCAGGATTCTATGCATCTTGATAAAGTTCCCTTGGCCTTTAGAATTAAAATACCCCCCCCACATCATCACACACACTTCACCATACCTAGAGACTGACATGCTGTTATTTCAGCTAACTTAATAATAAAAATGTGCCTGCTTCTATGTGAACAGCTCACCAAACCCACGGTTCGGTTCCTAACACGGTTTTAGGTTCTGTACAATTCTTGTTGTTGTTTTTTCTTTTAATCTTTAACACTCCAGAAATATACTTCAACATATGATATATAGCTTAATTATCCACAATGTAGGATACCGTTTTAAAACATTGTTCTCTCATGTGATAATGCACAGACTGGATTTGACGTGACTTTAAGTCCATTATTGGGACCGTCTCTGAGGAAATCTTGTGAATTCAACCAATCACCTTGATTTTGGTGTGACTCACAATTTTGACCAATCACCGGAGTTTCCTGTGACTTCAACCAATCCCAGCAGTCCCACGTGCGAGACTCTGTATCAGCATGTGACTCTGAGAGCCAATGACCAGGCGGGAGCGAGAGCGGTTTGACGTCACACGTACCTCGCCATATTCATTTGAGACGTGTGTGACTGGAACAATTCACATTTACCAAGAAAATGTCCAGCGAAAGACGTAAACATGTCAGAGCGCCCTGCCAACCTGTACACACACACACACACACACACACACACACACACACACACACACACACACACACACATGCTCCAGTTACTCATGCACCCTTAACCTACCGCACATACACTCAAACGCACCAGATGGATGCAGAACAAAGCGGAGATGAGACATACAGGATGTCCTAAATTGAAGACAGGTCTGCTCGTTATTGTAAGTCAACAATAAGTTAAAGTCCAATGAGTCCTTTATCAAACCGTATGAATGTGTCCCAGGCCAGAATAGCACACTAACTAACAATGGAAAGATCAACAAGCCTTTCCAAGCAACACATGTTCAAATTTGATTAATTCAATAAACTATTATTTTTTGTCTTAAATCCACCAGCCATTTTCATATTATACCAACATATGCAGACTCCTGATCCTTTTTGGTGAGGTTCCTAGGAAAACTCAGCCCAGAGTTGTTTTACTCTCCCCAAAACAGCTTTCCTTTTTATTCTTAAAGAACTATACAAAGAAACATCGCAACATTTTTTAAATGTCGTTACTTTTCCCATGTATGTATTGTTTGTATGTATATGTATGTTTGTATATATATAGATATATTCATGTGTATTTGTTTGTTATTTGTTATTTTACTGGGACCTTGGATTTTCCCTTGGAGATCAATAAAGTATCTATCTATTTATCTATCTATCTATGATTTAATTGCATTTAAAAAAAAAAAAAAGAATTGATTTTTGGAATCTGTGAAATGATTCTGAATCGGTAGAGCTTGAATCGCAATTCGAATACGAATTGATCTTTTCGCATACTCTTACTTGCTGCTTTGACAATATAAGACAATATCTATTACATTTGCATGGAATTAACTTGAATGCAGACTTTGGCGGATGTGAGAAGTCGATCATTATTTTCATTTTCAGTAGGGCTGTGGAATTAATCAAAATCTGATCGTGTTTATGATTGCGAAAAACAAAAAATGATCACAAAAACAGAACAATTGAGAAAAACAATTTTCTAGCTCATTACGTTTTATATAGTTTAAATAGAAAAAAAGTATTAAGGTAAAGTCAAAAGTGTTGTTTTACTGTTGATTTATTTCATTTTTAGGTTCAATAATTGCAACATCTTTCCAGAAGTCAACGAGTAATCATGTTAAATTATTGTAATTTCAATAATGACCGAAATAATTGGGATTGTTTTTTTTTCCCCATAACCGAGCAGCCCTAATTTTCAGGAACTTCTTTATTATTAGGTGCCACAGTGAATGTATCTAACCTTTAAGGAAAAAATCTGACTTTCCCTGTCCCAGTTAAGTCCTGGATGCTGATGCCAACACTGTTTATTGGTAAGTCCAGTAGGACATGACTGTAGCATTAGGAGACTCTAAGCACTAAGGTTAGGGAAAGTGTATGGTCTCGGTTAAATACTCAAAGATTCAGTGGAGGTGAAGGGTCGCCCCATTTGCCCCTAAAGTGCGGTGAAAACAACTGGGTTGCAGACTTTTTCTGTCTGTGTTGAACTTTCAGACTATCCACAGTAAAAGAGATTAACCTTTTCCTCCCAGCTCGCGTCTCCTTGATTTTTCCTTCCCCTGCCTTGTGTCTTCCTTTCCTCTTCATGACCCTGTCTCCCCTTTTCCAATGGGTCTGTTGACTATCCCTGTCTCCCCCCTCCTCCTCTTCTCCCTCCCTTTTATATGAAGGGCAGGTTCAGGGGTCACCAATTACTCAGAGAGGGCTGAGAAAGTTGTACGGGCTCTGCCCTCGGGGCTGCCATGTTGCATTATCATCAGGGAGACTGCAGGTAGGCTGCAGCCACTGGCTGCCAGCACCGGGCCGCATACACTCAGCTAGGTTCAAACCCTCCTCATGCCTGAGCGGCTGGCTGGCTCCGAGTCAGCCCCCCCGCCCTTACTGACCTGCTGGGCAGAACTAATATGGATGTCTAGGATTCCTGGGAACTTCTCTACCTGAGAATACACAGCTCCACAGTATGCGGCTGATTGTCCAGCTACTTTTTTATTGATACCTAAATTATGTATTCTACTGGGGCTTTAATACTTCTACTACTAATACTAAGAAATTCTTATTGTGTGAAATGTATTTAGAGGTAACGCAATCCAGACTTTTGTGTAGTAGATATGTGCCGACTACTAAGCACACAATCTGTAAGCTATTGTTCTGCATTTTCTTTGTAAGAAAGTAACCATCAGATCCTCTGACAGATCTGTTGAATGACTGCAGGCTCGGGAACTTTTGCGTTCTTTTAAACAAAACTTAACATAGTGAAAATAATTTGAAGCTACAGCCAGAAGACAGTTCACGTAGCCTGACTTAATAAAAAACTGGAAGCAGACTTTTTCTGGGTCAGAAGCTGTGAGATCTGGAGGTCTTGTCATTGTAAAGCTCCTGGATAAGAAATAGTTTGGCACACCTGTAAAACCTCCAGTTGTTGTTTTTATACTTATGCTTTTTAAGAGATTCTAACATGATATATCATGTTAGTTAGTCAGTAAGTAGTAAGTAAGTAGCAAGTGAGTAGTTCGTCACTAAGTAGTACGTCAGTTTTTGAGGTGCTGGTAGGCGAGCTGTTTCCCCCTGGTTTCTGTCTTTATTCTAAGCTAACTGTGTTCTGGCTGTAGCTTCACATATAATGGACTTACATTACAGTGGTATTGATCTATTATTCCTTCATTTGCCACTTAGAAATCAAATACAAAAATCTATTAACAGTATTTACTATTTAGCGTTTTCTGAAAAGCCTTCAGACTTCAGTACAGCTCCGGCCTGGAAACAACACCACAATTGGTCCGCCTGCGTTGGGTCCACCTTTAATAACATTGCCAGTTATACAGGGCTGGACAATACACAATGCATGGCTTTACACCCCCAACCGGCCCCGTCCGACAACGCCTACCAAGAGCCTGGGTCTGTCCCAGGTTTCTCTCACTAAATGCTTGCTGTCGGGTGAATTACTGGAATTGTTGGGTCCTTGTAAGTTATAGAGCGGTCTAGACCTACTCTATCTGTAAAGTGTCTTGAGATAGCTCTTGTTATGAATTGATACTATCAATAAAATAAAATTGAATTGAATTGAATATATGTTAAAAATCAATCTATTATTTGAGGTTATCCCAGCTCACATTAACACAAAAAGTAGTCCAGGATCATTTTGCAGGTGGTGTATACATCCTTCTATAGCGCTGTCCTAGTGTACTGGCTGTTACATCACTCTGTATTGACAGTGCTCTGTGTGGTGCACCTTAGAGATGTGATGGATGGTGAAGATGTTCAATTTCTGCTCTGCCTCCAGGCTGTCCACACTGAGCCTCACAGCAGTTGACTTGTAGGACTCTTTCTTCAGACATTTCCAAAAGTGAAGACCTGATTCACGTATCCTTTCCAAACCTGATTGTCAGGCTCACAGAGAGGCCAGGGCCAACAGAAGCTGTGCAGCCAGTTGGAGTTTAAATGGCTCTTGAATAGAGAATCCCAGAGTGTGATTCAGTGTGCTCAGCCAAACCCTCAGTAATTGCAAAAACAGCACTTGGTCCACTAATAATGGGTGCGTGTCATTCCCAATCCCCAGTCCGCCTGTCCGTCCATGCCACAGAGACAGCAATTACAGACTCAGGCCGGCCACTGGACATGCACACAGCAAGGTCAGAGGAACAGTCCACTGTGTGTATGTGTGTGTGGGCGGTAGGTTAAGGGGTGCATGAGTAACTGAAGTGTGTGTGTGTGTGTGTGTGTTGGGGGGGGGGGGGATAGAAAGGGCAAATGCAGACTTTACACAACTTAATACGATTTGTCTCAACGTTTGAAACCATTAAGACTTTAATTTTCAGCTGGTACTCCTCAGTTTGAAATGTACAGTTACAAAGTAATGTCTATTAGTATCAATATTAGTCATCCACTGAATGTAAATGATTAGCTAAAACTACCAGTATTGCATTATGCTTCTTGGTTTTTCCTAGTTCATTGTCTTGGTTGCTGTATCCTGAAATGATATTCAAAATAAGATAGCGAGACACAACTATTTCTAGCAGATAGATAAAGGATCATGTTTTACAAGCGTGAATTAAAACCTCCAAGGGCTTAGAAACAATGTATCTATTTTCTCCTTGGAGTTGAAACCTCCTTTTCTTCTTTTTTTTTTTACTGTCAAACTCAGTGTGGTAATTAAGACCTTGTGTGGATATCTCTCTGAGTCACTTCCTTTACTAAACACTCTCATGGCTACCCATCCATGACTCCTACAATGGCCATCACGTGGATTTACTAAAACATCAACTGATCTTTCCTGTTACGCTGCTATTGTTTTATTTGATTTTCTCTGCAGAGGCATGACAAACTGGTGTCATGGCAGACAATGGAACGGAGTCAGGGTCTGACCCCAAAACTAATTTGCCAGTTTAAGCTCTTTTTACAAGTGGCAGTGCTCAGCACTCAGTTTGTTTACCCCTCGTTCTGCTTTCCCTTTATTTGTTGTGATTTTCTTTTTTTGTGCAAAGAGCTGTGAAGGGTGGAGGAGTAGAGAATTGGAAAAACATTGTAGGGCTTTTCCCTTTGTCTGCTCTCACATACCTTTCTCAAATCCTCTCTGGTTTGCTTTTTAGAAGCTTGAGATTGAGTTGTAGTCTTTACTGGTGTTTTTCAGTCAAATCATTTGAAGCCATTACTTTTATGGCATAGAACAATCTAGATGCATGGCTCTCACCATACCAGGGTTGTGTAATCAGTTCTTAAAGTGCCCATGTTATGAAAAAAATCCCTTTTTCTGGGATTTGGGGTGTTATTCTGTGTCTCTGGTGCTTCCACGTGCATACACACTTGGAAAAAACCCATCCATGCTGTTTGGAATGAGATCCTGTTTCTGAATGTCCACTGTCTTCAGTCTCCGGGTGAGCTACGTCACTTGCCGAGACGAGGTGGCCTCTCTATTCTGCTACAACCTCAAAATACAATTATGAACCTGAAAATGAGCATAATATGGGCACTTACAATTAATACGCTTCTTTTCCTTTCTAATGTCATTGCTCATGATTTGATCAAAGACATTATCTGCTTTTGATTTTGATGGAGTGTCATTGCCATAGAATTGTGCCACAACAACCAGTGTCTGGTGTCTGAAGGGGTCGAAGGTCAGACCAGAGTAGCCGTGAGCAGCGGCAAAGCGTGTGAAACTGGACACAGCTCTGCACCATTTGTGTGTGATTACGTCGATTTCCTAGGGCAACGTCTGTCAGCACCTTCTCACAGACAGATAGCATACCCAACATGGGAGTTTGTGAAGGGATTAGGATTTTAAATGGACAACATGGGATATATATTATATAAGACTAGACTTGGAGACAGTAGTAGGACTTTAATGTCACACAAAATTCCCAATTTGATATGTGGTCACAATTCTGTGTGTTGTCGGGACAGCAGAGAAAACTAAATATAAGATTTCTTTACTATGAAAAATATGAACACCAAACAGTATGCTGTTATGCTTATGCTATTCAAATAAAAGTCTTCAAACATCTGGATATGGTCAGTAAGTCATCTAAAAGAGAACTCAGACAGAATGCAGTGTTTCCCAGAGGATTTCTTTCAGGGTTGAGTTTTATTATGCACTGCCCGAAGATATTTAATGTGTCTGCTGAGATGAGAAGGACTTAACACACATATCTTATTTTGTACCCATTTGTAAATGTTGAATTACGTTTCACAAAATGCTTCAAGGCTTCTTGCCTCTCCTCCTCCTCTCTCCTGTCCTTCTCTCACCTCTCTTTCCATACTTGCATACATCACCTGTACGAGGCTACCTGGCCTCCTGTTTAATAATGGAAACCTACAAGAATGAAATCAAATATATACATTTTTACATTTTATATACAGGAGACAACACATCTCCCCTCCTCTTTAATTGGATCCAACCAATCTCAGCTTCAACATGATCATCATCAGTCTTTCTTTTCCCTACCATCCAGTTCACCCAAACTTAACTCAAGCTAAGTGTGCTGAGATAGGCCTATACAGTGATCCCATTTTGGCCAAAACTTACATTCAAATATTTATTCTACAACAAATACACAAGTTAAAAAATATTTTTATTTTTGTGAGACTATTTAATGTGGAGACATTATTGCAAATTATTATTAGAAGAAATTGGTGGAGATTATCGATGTCCCTATTGTCAGTTAATTACTGAAGTAGCAGCCACTATTAGCTGTTGTCATTGTGCTGTCTTAGGTAATACTCTATAGACTGACAGCCAGCTAAACTGTCTCCTAAATCAAGACTCTGAAGACAGTCGTTCCCACGTCCACAGTTTTAATGTTGTTACCAGGAAAGTGTGAAACTAAAGAACTGACTAATGAGACTAATGAATTATGTGCTAGCTTTTAAGGGTCTCGTGACATGGTGCTCTTTGGATGATTTTATATAGACCTTAGTGGTCCCCTAATACCATATCTGAAGTCTCTTTTATATAGACCTTAATGGTCCCCTAATACTGTATCTGAAGTCTCTTTATATAGACCTTAGTGGTCCCCTAATACTGTATATGAAGTCTCTTTTATATAGACCTTAGTGGTCCACTAATACTGTATCTGAAGTCTCTTTTATATAGACCTTAGTGGTCCCCTAATACTGTATCTGAAGTCTCTTTATATAGACCTTAGTGGTCCCCTAATACTGTATATGAAGTCTCTTTTATATAGACCTTAGTGGTCCACTAATACTGTATCTGAAGTCTCTTTATATAGACCTTAGTGGTCCCCTAATACTGTATCTGAAGTCTCTTTTATATAGACCTTAGTGGTCCCCTAATACTGTATCTGAAGTCTCTTTATATAGACCTTAGTGGTCCCCTAATACTGTATCTGAAGTCTCTCACACAACCATACCAGTGATACCACTTTCCATGTTTGTACAGTACTGTTGCTTGATTTTATTAAAGCATCCACAGAGAGAAGTTGTCTCAATCCATGTTTTAACAGACACATCGGGGCGAAGTTGAAACTAGAATCAGCTACAGTAAAGTGTAAATACAGTCCTATTCTAGCCCTCACTAATACCTAGAATCTTTGCTCTGTAACAAAACCAGCAGAACACTGCCCTCAGAACGTTGGTTCAGTGTGTTGTAGTTCTTTCTGGGGGGACATTGGTGTTAGTATGTAGGCAGTGATAAAACTACAAATCCCATGATAAATGCAATACCGACCTGTGAAATACGTTGGCATCTCCACAGAGTTTTTTAAAGTTTGGCTAGGCCTATGTGTGGAAAATGGTTCAGTACTTTTAAAAATACATTAGATCACAGCTACAGTGGGGTTCAAAAGTTTTTGAGGTAAAAATTTATATTAATGTGCATAAAGAAGCCAAGAAAAGATGGAAACATTTCTAAAAGGCATCAAATGACAGATTAGACATTCTTACTGTATGTCACAAAAAGTTGACTGCTCTTTTAAGGTCTATTCATAGAGCTTCAATTATGTTGAGGTCAGGAGATTGTGAAGGCCATGGCAAAACTTTCAGTTTACACCTCTTGATGTAACCCACCGTGGATTTTGAGGTGTGTTTAGGATCATTATCCATTTGTAGAAGCCAGCCTCTCTTTAACTTTAGCTTTTTCACAGATGGCATCAAGTTAGCGTCTAACACTTGCTGAAATTTTATTGAATTCATTTTTCCTTCTACTCGTGAAATTTTCCCTATGCCACTGGCCGCAATACAACCCCAGAGCATGATTGACCCCCCCCCCCCCCCCCATGATTAACAGTTGGACAGAGGTCTTTTCATTCAATTCTGTGCCCTTTCTTCTCCAAACGTACCTTTGCTCATTCCGGCCAAAAAGTTCTATTTTAACCTCATTGGTCCACAGAACTTCTTCCCACAATGCATCAGGCTTGGACGTAGAAGAGGTTTTCTTCTGATGACTTTTCCATGAAGACCATATTTGTACGAGTATCTCTTTATAGTGGAATGGTGTCTGCCAGGTCTTTCTGGATGGATCGTGCAGTCAAACGTGGGTTTGGACTTGCTTTTCTCACAATCCTGCAAGCTGTTCTGTCTGATATCTTTCTTGGTCTTCCAGATCTTGCTTTAACTTCCACTGTTCCTGATGATGGCCATTTCTTAATTACATTCTGAACAGAGGATATTGGCATCTGAAAACGCTTTGCTATCTTCTTACAGCCTTCTCCTGCTTTGTGAGCGTCAACTATTTTCAGTTTCAGTTTTCTAGACAACTGCTTAGAAGAAGCCATGGTGCTGATGGTTGGGGCAAGGTCAGATGAGTCTGGGCCATTTAAAACCTTAAGACTGACATCACCTGGTCTTTCCAGACGATGATTGAGAACAATCCATGACACTGTCTGGTCTCAGCTTTCCAAAGGGGGTGGTGCACTCTAGAAACTCTGCAGGGGGCTCAAACTTTTGCAAATGCCATTTTTTTGTTTTCTGTTATTTTGAAAGTGTAAATGATGGAAATAAAATCTAACTTTTTGTGACATATTATACTAATGTCTAATCTGTCATTTGATGCCTTTTGGAGATTTTTCCATCTTTTCTTGGTTTCTTTATGCACAGTAATACAAATTTTTACCTGGGGTGCCCAAACTTTCGAACCCCACTGTACATTTCCACTGATGGTTACAAGCGGGACCTATTTTTTTTGGTAATGCATCATTTAGGTCTTAAATTTCAATCTTTATGGTCTTAAAATATCTTGAAAAGGTCTTGAATTTGACTTACGAAAACCAGCAATAACCCTGTGATATTTTTATGACCCCATGCTAAAGTTGACTGAAAAGAGGGATAAAAATATCATCTTTTGGAAATTGATCCTAATGCCTCAATTAAAAAATTAGAAAAAATCCAACCTTAAAGGCTACCAATTTTTTTTTGTTAATGAATAATGTAAATAAATAAACGTTCTTTCTTAAAATACAGGGGGCATAAGTATACACCCCCTTATGTTAAAATACAGGGGGCATAAGTATACACCCCCCTATGTTAAAATACAGGGGTCATAAGTATACACCCCCTATGTTAAAATACAGGGGGCATAAGTATACACCCCCCTATGTTAAAATACAGGGTGCATAAGTATACACCCCCTATGTTAAAATACAGGGGGCATAAGTATACACCCCCCTATGTTAAAATACAGGGGTCATAAGTATACACCCCCCTATGTTAAAATACAGGGGTCATAAGTATACAACCCCCATGTTAAAATACAGGGGGCATAAGTATACACCCCCATGTTAAAATACAGGGGGCATATGTATACAACCCCCATGTAAAAATACAGGGGTCATAAGTATACAACCCCCATGTAAAAATACAGGGGCCATAAGTTTACACCCCCCTACGTTAATTTCTCATAGAAGCAGGCAGACTTTTATTTTTAAAGGCCAGTTATTTCATGGATCAGGATACCATGCATCCTGATAAAATTCCCTTGGCCTTTGGAATTAAAATATCCCCCCCACATCATCACATACCCTTCACCATGTATGATGGTTCATTTACAATACATTATTCATTCACAAAGAAAATTGGTGTCCTTAAAGGTAGGATCTTTCTTCATTTTTTGAATCAAGGCATTAAGATCATTTTCCAAAAGATGATTTTGTTATTCCTCTTTTTAGTCAACTTTAGCATGGGTTCATAAACTTATGAGCACCACTGTATGATCCTCGAATATCCCTGACTGTGGCTACTTAAAGCGTAACTCTCGCCAAAATGCAACCATGGGTCTTTTTGTGAATGTACCCAAGTCCAAATTTCATTAGGAGAGGAGAGTAAAGATGGAAAGCTCCTAAAGCTTAGTTCCATATGTATGCAGGGATAATTTGTTGTTTTGTCATTAGTGAAACACAATAGCCTCATATATGACATTTCCTCCCATGGAGTCCGTTCATCTGCATTTGGAGATCGACTATTTAAGACTGGAAGAATGGCGGATAGAATAAACAAGAACTGCTAACGTGAGCAGCTCAGAAACCTTTCTTTTTAGGAAACTCTGTGAACACAAACAATGTTCTCAATGCTGAGTTCATGTGTAGAGCCCCTGGTGATACTGTTGTGTTGAGCGTTCTTAGTGTTAGTAAAACTAAGTAAAACTAGCTATTTTGATGCTAGCGTAAAAGTGCCCCTAGCTGTCCCACTCAAAAGACCGTTTGACTAAAAAACAGGAATACGGTAAATGTTAAAAGTGGCGCTTCTGTCCTAAATATGCTTTTAAACAAACCTTTGACTCGGGTACATTCACAAAAAGTCCCTGGGTTGCGTTTTGGCGAGAGTTACGCTTTAAAGTAGAGGTAGTGTGTTTGGGGAGATCTATGTATATCAGTGGTGCAAATCATTTAGCTGCAGTGCTGCATCGCTGATGAATGCACATAATGGGATCTTTGTATTGGTCCAGTTTGAATACGTAACTATGAGCACAGGAAGAACATACAGGGTGCTGGAATATGGTCTTGCTACACCTCTTATTTATTCTGGGATAGGGGAAGAAACGCTTTGGCTGGTTTATATTTCTATAAACCAATCACAACCCTCTATGAAGATAGCATGAGGGGAGGGAAATCACGCGCCAGATGTCAGAGTTTTCCCAGCCCTGTAGTCTGGCCATTTCTGGGTACAGTTCTGATATTTAGACATGTAAAATTACAAAAGTTATGGGGAAAAACATCAAAATAGATTCAGATTTCTTACAATACAAGGTTTATATCAACGGACTGTCATACTGGACTGGTACAACATGAATAAATAAATCAGGACCATGTCTACAGAACAGTATGTGCTACTGGTTGTACAGGATAAAAATATAAATAAATAAAGAGAACAGGACACAACTTCTCTTTCTCGTGTCTGATTGATTCTGTTTTGTTGTCTCTATCAATTTCTTCACTTGCACTGTCACTCTGTTGAAAGATGCACACAGCTGGTATGCTTCATAGGGTTTGACGCGTAGTGGCGCTGACGTGCACTAACAGCAAGTGGGACGGTAACTGGCCAATAAAACATGATCATTATAGCGTTTCAAGCGGGCTCAAAATCAAACACAACTAAACCACACAGCCAACAGGACACAGCACTCCACAAAATTAACTAAATATTGCGTACTTATTGTGACACTTCGATATATTGCGATAACGATATTGAGTTGATCTATCTTGCATCCTTAATTAGTCGTAATATTATTGCCTTTAAACTTTAATAACATATTGGCAAACAATTTCATATTTACACATCCAGACACAGGGCAACATTGACATCCCATTAGAGTCACGTTGGACGTTTCAAGTCACCTGACAAATTGAACTTGAATATAAGTCTCCCTTTAATAACTGTTTTTTTTTTCCACCAACTCAAGAGAAAAATACCTGGCTCTTTGACTCAATAGATAATATGTTCACCATTTACTTGCTAATCGTGTTTATCTTCTGTTGTTGCTATTGGTGCTTGGCAGGTGGTTTGGGAGAACTTTTTGTTGAAATATGCAACTTGTTAAGCAGAATCTTGGGCAACAGCAACAACAGCAACAAGCTAAAAGTGGCTACAATGATTTGTAGAGATGCAGAGTTAGAGTTGGGCAATAAATCTCTGTGAACTTGTCGCTATGTGTGATTCCTTTCACACTACAAGAAGTCAATAGATCCAAATATAGAAAAGAAATGTTGGTTTGAACCTTTTAAGTGGTCATAGGCTGTACTTAACAATGTCATGTACCGTATCCAATAAGGGTGTACGATTCAGAAAAAAACATGGTTTGATTCAGATTCTTAGGGTCATTCGATTCAATATCGATTTTCGATTCAAACACAACAGTATGTAAATGTAGTTACTTTTCTCATTTATGCATGTATGTACAGTATGTATGTATGTATGTTTATATATACAGTATTGCGCAAAAGTATTAGGCAGGTGTGAAACATTTTTGCAAACTAAGAATGCTATCAAAACTAAAAATGACTGTTTATTTTTTATTTATTTTTTATTTTTATCAGTTATCAGTGAGCTAACAAAAGGAAAATCTAAACCACATCAATATTTAGTGTTACTACCCTTGCCTTCAAACCAGCATCAGTTATCTCACTTATAGATACACTTGCAGAAAGTGGGGCAGTGTTGAGACCTAGTGGTCGGCCAAGGAGACTTAGTGCAGCAGATGAAAACACATCAGGCTTATTTCCATTTGAAATGGGAAGATGTCCAGCAGGGACATCAACTCAGGACTGGCAGAGACCAGTGGGACCAGGTCTAGAGATGTCCAGCAGGGACATCAGCTCAGGACTGGCAGAGACCAGTGGGACCAGGTCTAGAGATGTCCAGCAGGGACATCAGCTCAGGACTGGCAGAGACCAGTGGGACTAGGTACACCATCTACTGTCTGGAGAAGTCTGGCCAGAAGTGGTCTTCATGGAAGAGTTGCAGCCAAAAAGCCAGACCTCCAACATGGAATCAAGGCCAAGAGACTCAACTATGCACGAAAACACAAGAATTGGGGTGCAGAATATTGGCAGCAGGTGCTCTTGACTGATGAGTCCAAATTTGAAATATTTGGTGTTACTACCCTTTGGCTTCAAACCAGCATCAGTTCTTATAGATACACTTGCAAAAGGTGGGGCAGCGGTCGGCCAAGGAGACTTGGTGCAGCAGATGAAAAAACATCAAGCTTTTTTCCCTTTAAAATGGAAGAGGTCCAGCAGGGACATCAGCTCAGAACTGGCAGAGACCAGCGGGACCCAGGTACACCATGTACTGTCTGAAGAAGTCTGGCCAGAAGTGGTCTTCATGGAAGAGTTGCAACCAAAAAGCCAGACCTCCGACATGGAATCAAGGCCAAGAGAATCAACTATGCACAAAAACATAAGAATTTGGGTGCAGAATATTGGCAGCAGGTACTCTAGACTGATGTCCAAATTTGAAATATTTGGATGCGGCAAAAGGCAGTTTGTTAAGCAAAGGGCTGGAGAGCACTACATTAATGAGTGTCTGCAGGCAACATTGAAGCATGTTGAAGGTCCTTTGCAAGTTTGGGGCTGCATTTCTGTAAATGGAGTTGGAGATTTGGTCAGGATTAATTGTGTGCTCAATGCTGAAAAATACAGGCAGATACGTATCCATTATGCAATACCTTCAGGGAGGTGTATGATTGGCCCCAAATTAATTCTGCAGCAGGACAACAACCCTAAACATACAGCCAATGTCATGAAGAACAATCTTCAGTGAACAAGAAGTCCTGGAAGTGATGGCATGGCCCCCACAGAGCCCTGATCTCAATATCATTGAGTGGGTCTGGATTACGTGAAGAGACATTGCACAGTACTGTACATACCCTGTAATTCCTCAAATAAAGACCAGTAGTCAATTAAAAGCAAGGCCCATGATAATGGCCGGGGCTTTGTCAACATGGACAAATAAAGGCCGGCCTCCAACTAAGGCTGGGGGAAAAAATCATGTGGATAATCTCCTGTGCCTTTCATATAATGTGCAGTCAAGTTTACTATAATGTTCATTTCTACCAATTTAATTTAACAGATTCAACAATATATTCTTGCTTTTTTCCACACTTTGTTTTTTCAGGATTACGGTATTCATGTAAAGTATTGGGCCCATCACCTGTGGGAGGAACCGCTGGGGGCGGGTGCACTGACACATGGGTGGCAGTGAAGATCAGGGGCCTCTACGGACCAGACCCGGACAACAGAGGCTGGCTCTGGTGACGTGGAACGTCACCTCTCTGTGGGGGAATGAGACAGAGCTTGTGCAGGAGGTGGAGAGCTACCAGTTAGATATGGTGTGGCTTACCTCTACGCACAGTGTCGGTTCTGGAACCTCACTCCTGGATAGGGGTTGGACTCTTTTCTAGTCCGGAAAAAGGGGATACTCAAAATCCCCTGGCTGAGCACCTCTTCATTGGAGTTTACCCTGGTAGACGAGAGGGTCGCTTCCCTATGCCTGCGGGTGATGAGGGGAAAACTTGGAGTACTCGGCCTTCTTGGAGACCTTGAATGGAGTCCTATATGGGGCTCCAGTAGGGGACTCCATAGTTCTGCTGGGGGACTTCAGTTCACACGTGGGCAATGATGGAGATACATGGAGAGGTGTGATAGGGAGGATCTAAACCCGAGTAGTAGTCTGTTGTTGAACTTCTGTGCTAGTCATGGATTGTCTATAACAAACACCATGTTCAAACATAGGGATGCTCATAAGTGTACGTGGTACCAGAGCACCCTAGGCCAAAGGTCAATGATCGATTTTATAATCGTTTCATCTGATCTGAGGCTGTATGTTTTGGACACTCTGGTGAAGAGAGGGGTGGAGCTGTCAACGGATCACCATCTGGTGGTGAGTTGGGTCAGGGGATGGGGTAAGACTCTAGACAGACCTGGTAAAACCAACAGGTTGTGTGGGTAAATTGGGAACATCTGGAGGAGGCCCCTGTTCAACAGACTTTCAACTTACACTTCCAATGGAGCTTTTTGTGCATCCCTGTGGAGGCTGGGGGCATTGAACCGGAGTGGGCAATCTTCGAAGTTTTCATTGCTGAACCTGTGCTCTTAGGTGCCTCAAGAGGCGGTAACCCAAGAACACCCTGGTGGACACCGGTGGTTAGGGAAGTTGTCCGACTGAAGGAGTCTTTCCGAGCTATGCCATCCCGGAGGGATCCAGAGGCAGTTGCAAAGGGCTGCAGCCTCTGCCGTGACAGAGGCAAAACAGCGGGTGTGGAGGAAGTTCGTAGAAGACATGGAGAAGGACTTTCGGTTGGCACCAAGATGGTTCTGGAAAATTGTTCGCCACCTCAGGAGGGGAAGCGGGGAACCATCTAAACTGTATACAGTAAGGATGGGATGCTGTTGACCTCAACTGAAGAGGTAATAGGGCGGTGGAAGGAGCACTTTGAGGAACTCCTAAATCCACTAAATACGGTTTTTTTTTAACACACCCCTAGTATCTATTGTACTGTTATGAGCGGTAAAGGAGTAGTACGCGTACCATTACACCGCTAGCAGACAGCCTGGCCTTCTGCTCTTAGAATGATGGGTTCAAGAAACAGAGACACAATGCACATAATGGAAATGTACACTTGCACAAACACAGACATACACGTTCAGTGTACACACACACACACACACACAATTAATTTTCCACATTTGATGTAGTTATTCTTCTTGCAGTAAAATGCCCTTAAGCCACATGGCCAGTGGAACAAATATAAAAGCGGGGGATGCAGAATTATAGAAGGCTGTATTTTTAGTATTAGTCATCATGATTTAGGGGAGAAGTGAGCAAAGATAATGAAGGGAAGAAAAAATGTAAAACAGCAATACGAGTGTTTCTTTGCAAACCAAATTAAGATCAAACTTAAGGGGCATTTGTTAAAAAGGTAGATAGAGGTAAACGATTTGGTTGTTTACTTGGCTAATAGGATTATTTTTTTATTTTATAATTCTCCTTACAGACATCTGAAATGTCCTCATGGATGGACACTTTGAATATGTCTTATTCACTGTCTGACTGATGTGAAATTAGGGTGACAAAGTCAAATGTTGGAGTTGAAACCTCATTTAAGATAGATGTCAGGACTAAGGACTAAGCATATTCAATATTTCATTCACTATTTTTTGGCTATTGTCAGTTTTAGGCCTATTAGACCATGCAGTGCACATAACTCAGCAATATCTTTTCTTTCTGTCCTTACAGAGAGTGCTCTGAAAATGGCCTTTGCATCATTCAGGTAAAAACTTTTTTTATTCATTTTTTATCTTTCCCTCAACCTCCAATCCTTTTAGTTTTTTGTGGAAAGTAGCAAAGTAAAATGCAATTCAATTAGGTGGTTGTAACCCCGAGGCCTCTGATGTTCCGTCTCTTCCTGCTGCAGCTCATGTCGATCTCCCCCTCTATTCCTTATGCAAGGTTGAGAAGTAGACCATGCAATATTGTTTTTATTACACATGTCCACTGAACAGTAGATCCCAGTGGGCTCAGTGGGGAAGAATAAAAAAAAAGCCCCTGAAACTGTGACCAATATGCAGTTATGTTACTATAAAAGAACAATTTAATGAACAAAAAAAAAATCAAAATCAAAATGTGGCATTTAACGTTGATTTTGTAGTGTACTGCCTCAAATAAATCACGTTGTGGGATTTTTATATAGTTTGTTTTGATAACATGCTGGATATAAAGTATGTGCAAGAGGCTTATTGTTAGTGGCCTTTCTTGAATTTTGATTGGTGTACTTAGTTTGAAAGTAGTGCTGTTTTTGGAATGTGTAAACTGTATAACCATCAAGTGGAAAAATGAAGCCACAAACTGCAGTTTCTTGGATGGCCACTTGGGGCTGGCTCCAAACATCCAATCCTTCAATCCTTTTTAGGCATCGACCAAATTTCGAAAAATTGAAAAAATGTTTTATCATTCATTACTTGATTTCAATACCTAAGGAGTAAATCTCATCAGAGTCAGTGAGCCAATAAGTATGCAGCACGCTACTGTCCAGATCTGATAATGTCTGTGATTGGCTGTCTGGCGCTACGCGTCGTAGGGACACGCAGGAAAAACTCTACGTTACACAGAGACGGGGCTCACGTAGCAAGAGCTGGAAAATGAATAGAAAGATGTGCCGTAATCTTGTAATTTATAACATAACAAAAAAAAAAGGATCGTTTTGGAACCGGTGTCGAAGTCAGGCTATTGGTATCAGTTCCTGTATCGGAAGGTTTTAACGATACTCAGCCCTACCTATGGGTGATGCAGAGAGAGACTAAGTCCATATTTCATACACTCAATGATAACAATTGGTTTGGTTAAACAGGCTAAAAAATGCTTGCTTAAGACATACACAAGGTTCACTTGATTCTCAAGTGCAGCTAATGTTGTCAATCTCAGTGCTTTGCCATTGTGGAGTGAATTGGGGGTTTAACTATTAAAAAAAAAAAAAAAAAGTTCAGGACGAGGAAAACATTCAAATCCCAACTTCACTGTACCATCACTTCAAACTGTGTTTTAAGAAATGACGCGTGAACTGGCGGAAGTCTTTGGCCGGGCCATGATAACTCACTACACAGACACCGAGATCCGTGGGCTTCCCTCCCTTCGAAGCTAAGTTTTGTTAGTCATGATTCCTCAAGGGAAAAAAACACAGACAAAAACAGAAGAACACTTTAAAAGTCAGCGAGGAAGAGAGAGGAGGAGGAAAAGCCCCAAAGGCAAATGGCAGAGAACATCAGTGCCGTTAGACGGAGCTACTTTAGCTGTCATGCAAGAGTATGTGAACGCACCAGTGAACGCACAGTCAGCCTCACTGAACACACAGATAGCCATGCAGAGCTGCTTCTTACGTTGTTGCTAGATGAGTGACCACGTAGTTCAGTCATCTAGTTGTTTTTATCCAATCAGTAGTATAATCAGTAAAAGCAGAAGAAGAATATGTTGAAAGAATAAAAACACAAAGCATGCAGTTGGGCATCTTAAACCATTTTAAATCTATAAAACTGATAAAATGCTTCATTTGTTTCCAGTATTACTAGGGATTGTTCAAGTCATTAGCTGTTAAATGTTGAAAACGCGACTGACCTCCAAACCATGCAATCTGCTGTGTCGCTAGAAGTCAAGCGACAAGTCAAACCATGTGGCGTAAAGTCTCCAGAGATATTTGGTTTGTCAGAGCTGATTAGACCCAGGGAGGCGTAAGCAGACACTCTGGGATAACACGTGGTGGCGTTGAGTTGAGCCGTTGGCCTCAGCCTGTTTCCTGGCCAATGTGTTAGGACAGGGAGAATGAAGCGGAGAACTCGTACGGATGGAGATGATGATGGTTGATTTCTCTCACACAAGTCTCCGTCTCTTCTCTCTTTGTATTTAATGGCACTTTCTATTTGGCTTCTCAGCCAAATCGTATTCTCTAGTAATTGTGTTTGCTTGTGCAGGCATGCATGCATGAATCTCTTAATTTAAATCTGCGTTTACACATTTGTTATAATGGCCGTATGTTGCTTACTGACAAATGGAGGCATGTTTACAAAATGCCATCCAGCGAGAGGGAGCGAGTTTTTTGTGAATGTGCGTGTTGCAGAGAAACACTATGGAGCTTTTTTTTTTCGCAGCTCATCACACCGCAAGATCACACAATTCGATGTGACAGTGCACAGTGTGGCTCAGCAAGTGGTGCTGGGCTTTTAATTGATGTTAAAACCACAAAGTACTCAAAGCGCTGATGGGTACTTACAATAAATACTTTTTGACTGTTACTGTTTGGATCCCAAAATAAGCCAAAAGGTAATAATACATTACGTTGCAATAAAAACCAAGTGAAACACGCTCACCAGGAATACAAGCACAGTATGGAAACTGATGCCAAATTCTTCTAACACAACAAGCATGGTCAAAACTTTTCAATCTGCATGTGGTTCTAAACCTGCATGACAGATCGTAATAAAAATATTTGCAATGTGAATTCTTACTTTTTTGAGTCACGTGCCAGGGTTTGAGGCATTTCACTGCCGTTCATGAGAAAAATCACCAAAATGCCCTACCTCACAATGTTTGAAAACTATTTGTTGAGCTGCTTTCTTGAGCAGCACCATTAAGCTTGTTTCCCTACACTTCACCCTTTTTCGTTCTTGTTCCCTTTGGCCTCCAAACCAGTTAAACCCAAATCCTCTGCGTATGACCCTCCTTAATCTTGTTTTAGACCAAAGTGGTCATCTGTTAGCTCAGTGCATCGCGCTTCTTATGTGATGATGAATCTCTCGAACTGAGTCCCTGGACAGGAAATACAGAAGTGCACTGGGGAAATTAGCATAGCCTACCGTAGCTTAGCCTGGCGGGGCTATTAAAAAGGAACCTTTTGGCTGACAACAAAGCTAACATTAGCTTAGCATTAGCCTTAGCAAACAGGGGGCTTAATCAGGCTGCTGGGCTGTCAGAACGTATAACCACATGCTTCCAAGGGTCCTTTTGGAGTTATAATCCTGGGTCTCGGCAGGCGATGACCTCATGAGCTGGACTGGTGCCTGTGGGAGGATTGGGGGAACTGTGTGTGTCTAGCAGGCCACTCAATAAAGTGTGTGTGTGTGTGTGTGTGTGCGCACATGTGTGTTCTTTATGGCTGATTGTTTTATTGAGGCATACGACACAGAGAGACTCTATTGACACTGGCCAGTTGGACTTTGCAGACATACACGGGAATAGAATTCAAGCTGTTTTGTTGGGGCGTTTTTGTGCTGTATCTCATGGAGATACAGTGTGTGTAGGCCCCAGGGTATGAGAGCAATGATATTTCAATTGTTGCCGTGCCACGTTGCATTAACAGTGTAGTTGTTTGTCCCCATGGCTACAAGATAATTGAAAAGGTTAACCTGTCACTGTTTTAGTCTGAGGAAAGACAGATAACATACAACTGACTTAACCTGTCAGTTTTATGTTATCTGAGACTAAAATAGTGTTTAAGGACATCTGTGACTCACTTAAATCTACTATGACCAAAAGGCCATCTTGTCCACAGAAATGATGACAGTGCTGCTACTAATCCAGAAAGGATGTTACTGGGAGCAGGGTTAAGCCAACCTCCAGTAGCAGCAGAAGAAGAAATCATTTCTACCAATTAAATGTACAGTATATATGTTATTGCAGTGGAACTGCATCAGCGAAGACACATGAACTACTGGCAAATTATGTTGCTGCCTTTTCCCTTGACCCTCATCATGGGTTCCTAGCAGACCTAAAGCCCAGGCAGACTACTCCTTCATGACAGCCTAGATCCGAGCGACGGTGGCTTTGGGGTTAAAGTAACGCTACATCTTCACACAGAAAGCTTTGGAAATTGGAAGTCAGTTGACTGAGTTAGATGCACACACACACACACACACACACACACACACACACACACACACACACACAACACACATACACGCATGCATACGGTGAGCCCAGGGACTGCGGAGGCAGATTGCTTTGCTGTCAGTGTTGGGGACTGTCAATAGCTCCAGCCAGCCATGGGCATCCTCAGCCACAGAGACCAGGACTCACTGGCTCCACTGAGCTCCAGAGCACAGGCAGCCTGTCAGTGGGATGCAGAAGGCCTCAAGGTTCACGAGTTAATACTTTTCATGAAACATACTGTAAGAGCTTGTGGATTGGTATGCAGAGAGGGGGAAGCCAGAACATGAGATGGCCACTAAACCCAACGCTACAGCTGAGACCGGCCAGTGGCACCATCATAGCCATCTTTAGTTCAATCTCGTAATGAACTCCGTGAAAGTTAAATGTGGTGATGATTCAACACATATTTAAACAGCAACTGACATCGGCCAGCACGGAGAGGATCCCACCAGGCAACGCTAAATCTTAATCATCTTAATAACGTGCATTGAAGCACAAGAATAAACCAGAAATCTGATGTTATCAAGTCATGATAAGAACTGTGTCAAACACACAGGAGTTTGGCAATAAAGTACAAATTAGGGCTGGAAAGAAATCTTGTTGCATTATGTAAAGAATCATCAAATATAATTTATACTGTTTATCTATCCCCAATGGAGAAATTAAAATGTACACTCTGTTTGTTAGTAATCACTACACACAGGTTTGAAATACACACTCATGACCTATACATACACAAATGGAGAGATGTCAGAGTGAGTGGGCTGCCAGCTGGACCAGTGCGCTGAACGGTTGGGGGGGGCAGTGGCACCTGGGAGTGCCCAGGAGGTGAACTGGCATGTCTCCAGCTACTGATCCACACGCCATGCTTTGGTCCATACGGGGACTTGAACCAGCGACCCTCCGGTTCCCAACCCAACTCCTTGCTATATGTACTTATCAAGCAATAACATAGTTTAGAGCACCACAGTGCGTCTGTGAGTGTGTTGGAGTGTGTATGGTCTTGCTCAGTGGATGTGTGTGTCCATCCTCTCTCCATGGGAACCAGCTCTCTGGCCTTCCAGCTGAGTTCACAGATCCAAAGTCGAGTTAATCTGCTTTTACCTTTAGCCCCAAAAACAACACGGGAGTAATCCAGGAGCAGCTGTAATCAACCATGAAACCACTGATGGCTGCCTGCTAGCTGGGGTCAGGGAGCACAACAGGAAGAGACCTCAGGACAACACCGGGATAGTGAACTAATAGTCCAACTCTATGTGGACATGGTCCGGATAGAAATGTCATGTTGAGACACAATGTGGAAGACCAGTTTAATCTGTCTCCTACTTCTATCATCTCTAAAACAACTTGATTTTCTGAAACATACATTTATAAAAAAAAGGTAAAGCTTATTTAATACTGCTTGTAATATCTTTAACTGCTAAAGGCCATCCTGTTCTATGTTATTCTTTCATATTCCCTACGGTGCCCTGAGTCATTTTACAAATTACAAGTGTGCTAGTGTTTTCTGCAACAGGTCAAGGAATCGCTCTCTTGATACTGTCAGACTGAAGCGAAACAATTTGGACCACTGTCAGTGAACCTCTGTCTCATCCCACTCAGAACGTTTATATAAGGAGGCTGGGGACGCAGGGACACAGTAAGAAAGACGAGGACAGGAGAGAGGGATAGGGTACAAACAGATGAATAAATGAGTTAAGTGGGGAGAAGGGAGTTTGCACTTTCATCATCACCCCTCCGCCCCCCCCCCCCCCACCCCCCTCTCCGCCCTGTTAGACAGTCGAGTGTATGCTATAAGTGTTCCCCCCCCCATCCTTTCGCTTCACTGCCCCTACACTCATGTCCCAATAGAAATTTCTCTGTGGCATTAAAAATGTAAAATTAGCATTTTAAGTAGAACACATTTCTCTGTCTGTCCCTGCTCTTCAATCCTGAGCACACATAAGCAACACAAATGCAAGCATGCATATAATATGCATTTGGTCATCTCCATGGTAACACCGGTGGGGGAGGGGCTTCCAGATGGAAGGTCATGGAAAGTAGATCAGATGGTATTTATTTTTTATTTAGTGAGTTTATTCAGGGAGTAAGTCAAACCAGCACTTTGTTAATTTAAAGTGCTGATGACCAGACACACACACACACACACACACTCACACACACATATATACACACACACACACACACACACACACACACAGGACATAGGAACTTTCCACTCCCACTGTCTGACAGACAGACTCACATTTACCTGGACTTATCGGTGTAAACGTTTAATCATTTTCTTGAAATGCAAAGTACACACACAGACACAGACACACACACACACACACACACACACACACACACACACACACACACACACACACACACCACACCACACACACACACAAATTAAAATAATGTCATTAAAACCTTACTATATAAGTCTGCAATAGCACACTGTTCCTTACAGCCTTTTAATTCTATCAATTTTGTAATACATAATTTCCAATGTAGTGCAGACACAGTAAGTGTTGCTCCACAATGAACTTTGTAGTTATGTTAGAAAAGTTTCAGACAATATACTTTACAACAACACAATATATTGTTTAACAAATATCAGAATTAGGGCTGTAACGGTACGAAAATGTAGCCTTGTGGTCATAGTGGCCAAAATGTTCACGGTTTTCAGCAAAATCGCGGTATATTTAAAAGTGTGTTCAATACCTTTAGCAACTATTTTCCTGTATGTTCTGCAGACAGGATAACTATCTTCAATCAGCTGTCCTTCGGCATTCTAATAATAACCAAAATATGCCCACACTTCAGACTTAGCTGTCTTAGAGGACTGATAAATGTCCTGAGCGCTGTCGTCTCCTCCTTCAGCCATGAGTCCAACTTGAAGAAACGCACGTTGGAGGCTACGCAGGAGCGTCGGATGAAGCTGGGGAGGACTGAACACACGGTTTCCCAACCGTGATGATAATAATATTTTAAATGAAAACGGTAATTGTTACATTCCTATTCAGAATCTATTTAAATAAGTGTTCACAGATATCCAAACCTTCAAATGAAATTATAGAATAAATAAAAATATAATTCAAAAAGAAATAAACAAAAACAATGTAGGCCATCATCTCTCTTTTTCTGTGTATGGTATTTTCATATAACGTCATCCTATTCCCTTTCAGTCTTTGGGGCAGGTGACCCCGATAACCCGGGGTGCGTGTGAAAGCGGGACCCAGGGAGTAACGGTGGGGAGGCAAACGTCGATAAATATCGAGAGGTGTGAGCCCCAGCTCTGCGGTATGTTGCTGTTGCAAATATACCGTTAACATTGATTGAGTAAAAGGGCCAAAACTGGTCTACGTTGGCTACAGCGCCCCCTAACGGCCGATCTTTGCCAAATTTGGTACAGAGCCTCAGAGCGGCATGCCGAACAAGCATCACAAGTTTCACGTTGATGGTATTTACTGTGGCAGAGATTGCAATCGCAATTTCCCATTCAAATTCATTAAGTTATTGAACTACGACGAGTAATTTGTTTGGTTGTCAAATGCACATACTTTAAAGTAGAAAATGTCTTTCCATAACTTTTGTTCAGGTGCTATGTACCAGCTTCCGTGCAGAGTAGTCGCATTGCGACAACCTTTAACAAGAAATAACCTACAGTGTATCATGTGATTTAGCTTGATTCATTGAACACGTGGATGTAAGGCTTTCTAATGGGCAATGTGTAATGTAGGAGTTAAAACAATATAGCTCCACCTAGTGGTCCACATGTATTTTCCGTTAAAATACAGCTATCCATTGTACATCTACCCTGTTAATTTCAAGTAATTCACTTTAGTGTAAGTGGTTAATCCAATTGTGGGCCCATAGGCCACGCCTACTTCAACCAGTCACTGTAAGAACCGCCTCAGAAGTGGCCCTGGATGGTACCCCTCAAATTTTGTAAAAATCCGATGACCGGTTCATGTGATATAAACTTTTTGTATTGGTAGCGCCCCCTAGCAGCCAATTTACCCTAACCCTTTGAAATTTGCTTTTGACTCTCAGAGGGTCATACCAAGGAATACCCTAAAGTTTGGCTTTGACAGCCTTTATTTTGGCCAAGATATGGCAAAGTCGGTGTTTTCACAGTCCTGAAAGGCTGCAGCGGGGGTTTTAGAAGAATAAAAAATACTCTCACATCAAGGGAAATCACGGTCAACCCATGATTAATTTTGAATGCGTTTAATGTTTCAAATTAACTAAACAGAAATTATGAAACAAGTTACAAACAATAGTCCTAAATGGCGCAGTCAGTTTCCTAAATATGTCAAAAATACTCATAGTAATAGTACAGTATTTCTAAAAACGTCATAGTAGAGTATGTTGAAAAGGGTCATATTGTAGTCTTTCATAAAAGACTTGGCCCTCTTTTCTTTTACTTTCAAAAAGTTGACCACATTTGTTACAATCAATTGAAAAACGTTAATAACTGTTGAAGTAACAATTTTGCCATATATATAGTTTGCTCATTTGTGATTATGGTTGTATTGTTCCATTTAACGTTGCTACATCTGATGAAACCTGCAGCCGTTTCTGCTAACTAACGGCAGGACCTCCTGAGGAGAAATCCACGATCTGCACACACAACGACAAGACTACAAAAATAAACATGTTACACTCTTTCCAAGACTTTTTAATTTTATATTCTAGGCCTATATTGTTTTCACACTTCACCGGGACATATGCAAATACAACTGCTTATCAGCATGGCGAGAGCATTCGACTGTATAGATCTACCGGCACTGCCTCGGCTGTCGGGTCTCTGGGACCCGGGGCAGAATGCTGTCGGGTCTCTTGGACCCGGGGCAGAACGCGGTGGTATTTTTCTACTACCGCGGCCTCGGCCTTCAGGTCCCTTGGACCCGTCCTGCATTCGACTGCGTATCTCTGCCGCCACGGCCTTGGGCCAGGATGCGATTGAATTTTTCTTCCACTTCCGCCAGCGGTTCTATTCTATTTTGTGTTGTAGCCTATTGTATGAAAGGGGGAAAAAAAATTAAAAACAAGACCAAATGCTTTACCTCTGTCAGGAGAGAAATTCCTTCTATAGCTGCAACTTTGATCCAAGTTTCAGAGGGAATTTTTTAGTTTGTCTATAATCTGAATTTATTTTAGAGACGGACATATATTTTTAAATATTTAAAAAAAAATATATATATATTTCATTCATTAACATGATAGTTGACGTGAGCTTTTACGTTGAAAAGTAAGAGAGGTGTAGTATTTTTTCCAGATGCAAGCTCTTATTTTGAAAAGTAGAAACTCGGAGATGGCAGAAGGATTCTTTGCCGATAATCTGCATTTATTTTATAGACGGACATATATTTTAAGTGTTTTTATTTATCAGTATGATAGTCTGCATTTATCTTATAGACATGTTTAGTTAAAAAACAAACACATTTTATTTATTTGTATGATTGCCATAACGGCAATCATACAAATGAATAAAATACTTTTCATTTTATTAAATATTAAAAGTATTTCATTCATGATAGTTGACGCAGGCTTATTTTATTCCAGACGATAGTCTGCATTTATCTTGTCAACACAAGCATAACATTCAGAAATGAGCAAACTATATGTGTGGCAAAATTGTTACTTTAACAGTTTTTAATGTTTTTTCAATTGATTGTAACAAATGTGGTCACGAATTTACCCGTGACTCCATCTGGAAAATTATACGCGATTTCGTATTTTTGACCCTCTGGATTTACCGTTGGACACAACTCCGCATGACACGGGACCGCATGAGACGGGACGGATGGCATGGGACGCTCCAGGCTGCAGCCATATACTCTTGCAAAATCCTGGAGGGGCTGGTATTTTAATTGGCAGTTCCTATTCTATTCTATCTATTAACCTCGTTTATACCTTCTTTTTGCTTGCATGTCGCAGTCCTTCACTGACTGAAGTGTATGCGGACGGATTTAAAACAACGTCTTCATTAAGTTGCACTCTGCATGTGGGCTGCATGAAGGGAGAGAACGATATGCTGCGAGAAAAAATGAATACATAAATAGAGTGGGCTGTGAGTGCAGGCAGCCGAGGGATTGGATTGGCCCTCGTGACCAGAAGAAACAGGCCGGCCCACTGGGAATGCACGCTCGCTCGCTCGCACGCACACACTCACCACACACACACACACACACACACACACACACACACACACACACACACACACACACACACACACACACACACACACACACACACACACACACACACATTACCTTTTGCCCTCTTAATTCTAAATGCTATAAAATGAAATGGCAAACCGCGTCTGTGGAGACAACTGGCCTTTGATACACTGACACCCCAAGTCCACCTCTAAATCCACAACACCTAGTCCAGCGTGCACACACGCACGAGAACAGTGACCTTCTTCCTACTACATGTGTATTGAATGCCCATGGGTCACATCACTCATTTATCTAAGGTACTGTAAATGTCAGACAGCAACATGTATATGGTAAGAACAATTTCCCTGAGAAGTTCCCACAGTACAAATCTGGAATTTTTAAAACAGTTTAAAACCACTTAGATTACTTTGCCTGGGGCCAAAGGTATAAATGATGCATGCACACAAAAATGACTTACAATGAAGCTTCCTCACACTGCTATGAGAATGTGTGTACTTCCATGTGTGCATTGCATCATGCATGCAGTCAGCTGAGCTGAGAGCGATGTGCTGCAGCAAAACTGCAAATAGATGAACGCCAGACAGGCAATTGGGTGTTTGTTGGGCGATTTCAGGCTTTAAGCTAGTTTAGTCACTTTACTGTATGGAATAAAAACAATTCCATTTAGCTCAAAGACTCCAGTATTGCTTACAACCCTGCCCCATCAGACAGCAGACTGATTTCAGGGCAGTAAAACGAAGCCGTCCAGTGGGAATAGACTGAACAGGCACGCTGATGTTCACTGTCCTGATACAGTATGACAGACGAGACGAGCTAACAGACAAGACAATTGAAAATGTGCATATTCAAGTGGTCAATCACAATAAGCGTTGTATGCAGTCTTAGCTGGTGGCCGATGAATAGCAGTTAGCAGCAGCTAGCTGTACGAAGCTGGGTGATGAGTGGGTAGTTGGCACACTTCAGTTACCAAGCATGACTCCTGGAAATGATTCACATCTCTCTATAACTGGAGAGCTTTGTTTGTGAGAACCGTTTTAACTGATCGACCTGTTTGCATGTTCACTACTGAAGACTCAAGGACGTCCTGTGGTGAGGTGTGGTTTCATTTTAAATGACACGTTCATGGAAAATGGCACAAACAGGCGACATATTGTTGCCCCAAGTACAATAGTATGAAAATAGGCTATTGTTGTGAACATCATAATAATAAATAAATAAATGTCTGCTTTGGCACTGTTACATCATAATGCCAGTGCAAAAGCAAGGAGAGACTGAGGTTGACTTTCAAGCCCATGAGGTTTTAACTCCATAACAATTAGGCTTATTTGCATTTTGGCCCTGACTAGGTTTGGTGTTAGGTGTGATATTCTTTTTATGCGCTAGTGTCAAAATTAAGGTTGGGTATTGTTTTTTTTGTTTTTTTACGATACCGGTGCTAAAACGGTGCCTGAACTGAAATAAATATAATATATTCATAATGTAAAATATAAAAAAGGAGCACAAAACGACGGTCAGCGACATCAAAAAACAGCTTGTTTATTGCTAAGGCCGTAAGGTCAAAATGATATGATTGATTAATAATATACTAACAGCAACTTATAACTTAAAACAAACAAACTTATTTCAGCAGTATAGGTGTTGTTCCCAATTTCTGTTCATCAATTAAACACATTTGATTGAAGTCATTGCGGTTCGTACAGGCTGAAAGACCGCTGGACGCCTGGGCGAAAACCTACAGCCACATTTAAAATGCTCCGAGCAACTTGTTCCAACTTTCCATCAAAACTTAGTCATTACGATGATTTATTAGTTTAGAAAGTCAGTTTTATGTCACATGTGGAACATTTGTTGGTATGTAATATTTATGTGGCTGACACACTTCACTCATCACTTGGTCACATATGGGGTCTCACTAATGCCCGAGCAGGCACTTAGATACATCTTGTATCTACAGGCATCACATGTTCATTCACATCAGGGATACATTTTTCATCGTGCCATGAGCCGCTGGACAGCACCTTCCCCACCAGGACGCCGTCCATTTTGTAAAGGTCAACTTGGTTATTTTTGGTTTGGAGGACAAACAACACTGAAGTAGTTGAATTTCTTTAATATTGAATATACTGTACGTTTAGAAACTGAAAAAGATGTCCAAACACGTTTTAGGGGACTCCATGTCATGTTAATTTCCCAAAGATTCCTCACATTTAAGTCATTTGCCAGACCCATTCAAAAACGTTGTGGATCAGTTCATGCATGTTTAGGCACATTACACGACTTGGTTCAGGAAAGGTTACAGCAATACTAAAAAAATTAAAAGCTGTGTTTGTATTCATTTAAACTAATCACAACTGTCCTGGGTGGCGCTCGGCCCCGAATGCCAAAACAGCGGCCTTGCTAACGAGTGGAGATAGTGGAAGGGGAGGGACTCGCCCATCCCAGCCAGACCAGGTTCATCATCATGGGGATTAGACTTTGGGAAGGTAGGAAGGACTCTCAGCCAAGATGTAGTGCGGAACTTAAAGGAGAATTCCGGCCAATTTCTATGTTAACCCTGATCTCTATAAATGTGCAAGTTTTGTTTGAAACCCCCCCCGACCTGAATTGGTGCAGGAAACACAGAGTAGCTGCAGCTACGTGTACAAGCTTCCACTGAGCTAAAACGGCAGTTATTGGGGCAAATTTTAGAGCCTTTGTTCCTCTTTACAGACACACAATGCAATGAATATGTCTGTACAACATGAACAGGGCCCTTACATAACATCAATATGTGTTTAATTCTCCTTTAACCCTCCATGAAACCACAAGTTGTTGTGTTTACACTTTGTATACCGATGAAACAAATAAGCAACAGCATGTTAATTACTGATCTATATAGTTTCTGGTTAAGTAAGTAGGTGTAAGAGCCATTTTCATTTTGTTGTGGGTATATGCCAAAAATGGCCCGCTCCTATCACACTAGTTCATGGGTGATGTCTATTTAGGGAGGAACCTGTCATCAGGTAACGGGGGGTCTGAACCATTGGTAACAATGGACATGAAGTTTAGGTAGGTCTAGGTAGAGACCTTTTTCAGTGTAGTGCAATCAAGAAGAACAACCCTGCAATATATTTTATCCTTGTAATGTTCCGTTTTTGATGAGAAGTGATCACCTCTACTGTAATTTTAGACCATAGTTATTGTGCTGTGTGTTGGATTGGATTTTTTTGTTTCCAATATTCTGTCCCCCTTCTTGTGTGTAGATGGTGGTGGGCCAAAACGCCTGCCAACGTGGCAAAAACCCGTCAAAATGTGGTTGGAATAAACCGAGGAGACCACTTCCTGCTGCTCAGTGTGTGAAGGCCTGAATAGAAGCGTGAGTGCTGGGTGTAAAGTAATGTTAGGCTCCTTTGGTGTGCCTCCTATACCCAGCAGCGCACACAGACACACATGTACACACTCACCATGTGTTTCTATTTATCGTGTGTGTGTGTGTGTGCATGGGAACCAGCCGTGGTACACCAGATCATTACAGCCTCATTCATTAGAGTCATCCTTTAACTTCAGATCTGCCCTCTGTCTCCCAAGAACCCTGTTGTTTCACACTCGCACACATACAAGCCCACAACCCCCCCACCCCCCACCCCCCCCCCCCCCCCCCCCCCCCCCTTATCCAGCTCATACTTCATGACCCCAACGTCTTTGATTCCGTGTGCCTTCATGTTGTGGTCCTCTGTATAAAGCTGTTCCCGTTTCTTTGAAAATCCTTCTATATAAAAAAACAAAAAAAACAAAAAACAACTCCCATTCCAGCGGCAAAAAAAGAAACCTCAAAATAAACTTTGGCAGGCCTTTCCGTCCTAAGCGGCCACATAATCAATCATAACCGGGGCGTACAAATTCATCAGCTTGGATCCATTTTGCCGTAGTTAAAGATCAAAAGGTTGCAAGTTGACTATAGGAAGTCCAGGTACTAACCCAGGCTAATTTATCTAACATGGGAGAGATTTAGCCCCCTGAGGAGACGGGGACATGGTTTTTCTCCATCACGCCGAATATCCTCCATGGGGCTCGAGGGCACTTAGTCTTGCCGCAGCATATCCTGTACGCCGTTTAACATTCCATTGATCAGATTAATTGCAGTTGATTGTGTCCTGTGTGAGAAAGCCTGTGGAAGTATAGTACATTTAAGTGAAATAATTTATAAGATGCAAGGTCCAAGATGAGACTTCCACATTGGGGCTCTGGTCATGATGGGCGCTTGAGGAGGATTAGGGGACATATTTGCTCTGTAGATTTGTGTCAGGAATCAGTGGTAAAACGTTGCCTTTATCAGTGCCAATCCCCCCCCCCCCCCCCCTCTTTATTTTTCCCGCTCTTTTGCCAAACTCTTTCAGCCTTTTATTGAGTTGGTCAGTTTGCGGGTCTCTCCACTTTCTCTTCTTTTTCACTCGCACACACTCTGTTTCTCTGCAATTATGAATAATTGTGACTGTTTTGTGGGTCTGGAATCCCCTGGTTCTCCTCACCGCTCGAGGGGGCAGTCACCTCTGCCGCATTGGTTTCAAGTGTGTGTATATATGTATACTTACACACACACACACCCACGCATGCACACGCACACACACACTTCACACATTCATTGAAAGGGCAACATTCAGGAAGTGGCAGTGCTTTGAAGACAGCACTTCATGTTTCCAAGTGTGGAGCACTTACTGGAGGTCAGACTGGGGGTCTATTAGGCCTCTCATATTCATTACGGAGGGCGAGAGGCGAGAGATCCAGGGAACAACAATACCCCCTCGTTACCATGACCCCTGGACCCAGGATGTTTTTCTGTTGGTTTTTGGTTGTTAACTCCTAAGGGCTTGAAAGAGGATTTAGTAAATACAGGCAACAGTTTTGAGTTATGTTGAGTAAGTTCCTCTTGGGCTCACGAGGAGGCCAAATAGGGATCGGGAGGAGCGATTACCCAAAATATTCATCACTGCCGCGTGTTTTCAGATTGTGGTCCCTGTATGAAACCAATAACAGAGGGAGGTTTGGTATTTTGGAAACAAAAGAGAGCCGGAGGCAAAGACCAAGAACATTTGAAAGACGGTGGTGAAAATCATGGTGATGATTATTATCCAGACATAGAGGGGAAGGCCATTTCAATTCACTGCCCGAGGATTAATGCCAGTGAGTATTTCCTCAGTGTGCTTTGTGTGATTGTGAATGTCTTCCAGGCTGCTCAAATGTGCCATTACTATGCAGAAAAGGCCTTTTCGTCTCTTTTACATGCTGGCAAACACTCAATCTTACATAGTCAAAGAAACTTACAAATACTTACAGCAGATCTCACGCACACCACACACACACACACACACACCTCCCGAGCCCCTTTAGGGATGATATTCTACACCACAGGCTGAAGCACAGATCCTTACTGACGCAGTATCGCCTCCAAGCTCTCATGCACACTACCTGGTGTGTGTGTGTGCGTGTGGGTGTGTGTGTTAAGCAGCCACGTCAGTTTAGACTAAGGTGATCGGCCCGCTCTGACCCAACCCGTGCCCCGCAGGGGTATCCCAGTGTCCCGCTGTCCCGCTGTGGGAAAACAGAGTGTTGGATGGGGTGTCCCGTAGCGCCTGCCTGGCTCCTGGGCAGCAGACAGCTAAATCAGTCACAGGTTGGATTATTAACAGCGAGTTATGAATACATCTTTCTTGGATTGCACACACAGGGAAACACAAGCAGAAGTGAGCGTGCAAGGTTATTTATTATAACTCCTCTTACAGCATAAACATAATATGCACGCCAGCAACCAGTTTTAGATCCACTCCCTTTCTTAGGTGATTTATCTGTATTTCTCTTTTTTTTTGACTTTCTTTTCACAGTTCTTATCCTTTTTTAATTCAGTTTATCTTTTCCTCTCCCTCACTATCCATCTTTCTCACTCCTCCTCTTTTTTCTCTGTCTTTTTCCCCTTCTTTTTTCCTCCTTTCTTCTCAACCCTGAGGTCACAGACTCAGTTTCAAAGTGTTGATCCTCATCTGAAATCTATTTTAATCAGCTGGACATGAAGTACAGGCCGGTGAGACCCGATACGTGTGTGTGAGCATGCCTGTTTGTGTTCCGATGGCTTTTTGTTACAGTTCCAGTCCAAAATAATCAATGAGACACCTGGTACAGCGCTTGTGAAGCATGCAAGATGACGCTTTGTTCTCTTTACATTTGTGTGCCCGCACTACTTTTTATTGAAGCCTTTACACTGACATTAAAGGGCGTTAATGTCCTTTTGCTACTGTTTTATAAGATATGGAAGCCAACACGTCATCCATCGTACACGTTTGTACTTTTGGAATTTTTTTTCTTGCTTTTGCATGCTTTTGATATAATGTGTTTTTTCCACCCACATCATGTAATTAGATTTTGACAGATTAGTGTTATTGCCCAGGACAGCACACCATTGTCCATGGAGAGAGCAATGACGCAAACGTATGCACTCAGTTTATCAGGAACACAGCTAGAACTAATGCAATCTAATACAACAGCTCGGTAATAAATCCGACCATCACTGATAGAAATGGGGAAGACTTAACACGTTTTGATTTAATACCACAAACAACTTTTTCCAAAACTGAACATACACTTCAAACATATCTGTAAAAACTTCATAACATTCATGAAAGGCAGAACTGTTGACTTGACTACATGGTCCATGTTTAATAAACTGGCCCCTATATCTGCACTAGCATAGACAAGCTATTGTAATTGTTTGGCAGAATGTCATTTTTGATGCAAGTTTTAACATTTGAAATGCATTTTTGTGGTTTCTAGTGACTTTAGCATAAGAAGATTACTCCATTTATCTTCAGCTACAGCGTGAACTCTTTACTTGTGTTGTATGGGGTTGGGGGATAGGCGCAGGCACATTGATTTGAACCAAATGGCTAAACTTCACAGTTAACTTCTTTACAAATCTTCCAAAATTCCCCTCCTCCCCCCAAAAAAGATAAAACATTGTGTGGTGACTTTTTTCTAACGTCACTCAAAACCATACCATAATTGGAGGGCTTTTAAAGTTGAAATAACAGGACCATTGTTGGTCGGATTATTTCTCAGCGGGGCTATTTTGACTGTCATCAACTTCCGTAAGTCACTCATTATTGAGATTATAGCAATATATATGTATGATGCGTGTGCGTGCATGTTTCACAGATATGTATGGCTTTGTTTGTGTGTGTGCGTGTGTGTGTGTGTGTGTGTGTGTGCTCCCTGTCTACGGGGCTCTGATCCCCCATGCAGGGTTTTGAGTATCCGTCCTGATAACCAGGAGCTGATAAGATGAGTGTAGTTGTTGTCTTTCATCACCCCGGATGAAACATTCCTTTCTAATAGTTTGGATCAGCCTCACAGGCTGTTAACACTCGGAGCAGTGGTACCTGTGTACCTGTGTGCCCACTGGCCGAAAAAGCCCAAGTAATAGCTTTTTTTTGGAGGGGGGGGGGGGGGGGATGTGGAGCCAGACAATCTGCATTTAAAACTGAAAAAGAATTGTTTGCCTACAGTTATTATCACTCGTATTTATTTTTGCTAATTCGCGAGTTAAAAAAACTACATTTTTTGGTGACTAATATAGCCTACTTATACTGCCCTACATGCTCTTTGTTGTCTTCTATGAGTCCCCTTTTAAAAGAATAATGTGTTGAACCCAAGACATGAGCATTTAATTGACCAACAGCTTATCTTGTCTTCCTAAAAGCACATGCGGGAATTCTTTGTAGTCTTTGTCCGTGGCCCCTCGGCCCGTGTGCCGGCCCAGTTAGGAAAAGGCCAAACCAGTTCTCTGCATTGTTAACAACATTTAATCAAAGCTCAATCCAAGTAGCTACCTTTGTTCCCGTGCCTGGCCGGAGGTAAAGTATGTCTGTCGGAGGGAGTCGTGTCTCTGTCCGCTGACAGACGACCAAAGAGAGGCTTCTGTATGCTCTTATCTCCATCTAACCCTCCTGTCAGATCACCCTGCACATGAAAGAGAGACACCCCCTACACTAAAATCACGTCTGTAGGAACTAAATAAGATTAGACGACCCCCCTTTTTTTAAATGTGAGGATTCAGATGTTTTACTCAAAGATGAAAATTATTTCAGGAGCGTCTTTAATTCCCCTAGTGAGGAGGTTCCATTTTTGAAAATAGCCTTTTCATTTTTCCAGCTGTTTTTTTCTTTTTTTTAAATCTTCAGCTAATTCACTTTAGCACAAATAAAAGATGCACTGGATTCAACTCAGATAGGGTTACCCATGTGGGAACGGTCAGACGCACAGCTCGGGTTCCCATCCCATATGCGGAGCACTCCGAGTATCAATCACTGCATCTAAAGGAGCATATTGATTACCAATATGGCATCATAAATCAACACACAGACACTCGCCTTTTCTCTCACTCTTATCCTCTCTCTCTTACACACACACACACACACACACACACACCACACACACACAAGGAGGTTTACGAAATCATAACAATACATCTGTCGGAGGGGTGTAACAGGAAAGGGAGATGCAGATGAAGTCACGCTGCGGCTCCCTGTCACCTGATTAGAGACAAAGAGAATCCGAGTCAGAATCCAGAAGCGTGATGCTGAATGAACTAAAGACGCTGAGAGAGTGTTTGATTTTGGGGCACATTGTAATTCAAACCCAGTCCATGTCCCACAACAGTGTGGCATCTGATGCACCTTTTCCCGTTCTGTTCTGTGGACACAGTGATGGCATTCAATTCCAATTTCAATTTCAATTCAATTCAATTTTATTTATAGTATCAATTCATAACAAGAGTTTCTCGAGACACTTTACAGATAGAGTAGGTCTAGACCACACTCCAGAATTTACAAGGACCCAACAGTTGTAGTAGTTTCCTTTCCCATTCCCATTATGGAATGGGACACGTGTTCCTCTGCTGCTTGGCCAGAGGGCATACATGGGAACTCTGCAGCTATAAGAGCATTTCTACTCAAAACGGCCTTTTCCCCCTTATTTATTTATCCCCACAACACCCCTTGCAATATTGAGTGATTCAAGAAGTGTTTTTAGACATCCAGGGAGGAGGATTTGATTGCTCAAGGTGGAAATCGGCACAGTATTTAAGACAGCGTTGATTCTTCTTCTCCTTTTTTTCTTTCTCGTTGTGCCTGTGTTGTTTCTGTTGCTTTACCTCGATGCGTGAAGGGGAGCGCTCTGTACGTACAGGCAGCACAACAAGCACAACGATTCCCATCTAATATTTATCAAGCCAGACTGTGTGAATGGAGTTGTGTTCAGCCACTCAGTTTAGTGTAGAGCTCGGGCGAGGGCAGAGTGCTGCCAGCACGTGATATTTTTAGGTGGTCAGAGTCTGAAAGGATGAGGCTGGTGGCTGTCTGTATTTCTCTTGTTCTCAACAATTCACGGTATGAGGAAAATATCACGATAACAATATTACTTGTGATAAACTAGCGGATATTTAAATGTACTCAGTTCTGTCTTTCTGCTTTCAGCACTCTGCTAAAATACACGCAAAACACATTGCTGGCTGACAGAAATTAAAAACAAATGAAAGGAAATCATTTCCAACATTCTTGTGTTAAACAAATTTAACATTGAATAGAATATAAAATGCACCACTAAAACAAATGAAGAATGACGGTTTATACGAGAATTTCAACACAAAAACTCCCCGAGTGTCTTTCACGACAGGTCGCAGCTATTTGACATATTTTTAATGAGCAAATTAATATTGCAGTGTCGAATCAAAAAACAGATCCTGTGCCTACTCAACAGATTCCATGAGGTTACTGAAACAGGAGGAAATAGTAGATTTTTTAAGCCCCGGGGTAATACACATTGGGTACTGCATGTGGATTGACACAAGCATTCACCTGTACCTGTATTATTAATGTGAAAATGACTCACCGCTCGGTCGTCCTTTTATAAACAGCAGAACACACTCCTTATTTCTCAAAAATGATGCAGACATTTTGTTATCATTCAACCGCACACTCCCAATTTACAGTTGAGCGAGATTCTGTTGCAAGAAACAGAAGACAAGTAAAAAGGGAAACAGTTAATAAAGCAATGAAAGTATGTGCAATTTAAAATTAAAAATGATTATAAGACGAGTATGACTAGTGCAAATATCAGTAGCAGGACGGTGTATTGCAGGGAAAACAGTGAAGTGAACAATATACATTTAAAAAAAAGTTAGTTAGCACAAATAGGGTTCCCAGTGTCCATGTAAAGTGACTAGTGTCGCATGTGTGTTAGTGTGTGTGGTGTGTGTGGTGTGTGTGTGTGTGTGTGTGGGGGGGGGCTGTTGTTCTGCATTAGAAGCTGCTGAACCTTCACTATAATGTGGCCACCTTTCCACCTCCTCTCCTCCTATATTCTTTCTCTTTCTCCTGATTTCCTCAGTCCACGTTGGTGATTAGTGTGTTTGATAGTCCTTCAGTCACTCCTCGCCCTATCAGTGGGGATGAGAAGATTTGGCAGCATTTTTCCTCTGGGCAAGCAGGACGAGTCTCATTAAATTTGCATTAAGCAGAAAGATACACACACATGAATGTTCTCACACACACAGAAACACACAGCAGCAGGGGTGTGCAGGGCTCACCATACACATAATGGGTTTGTGTCTGCATTATGAAGAATGCATGTCGAATGCATACGACACAATGCAACTTCTATAAATTGTGCGTTCTATAAAAGGCAGCACGCTGGACTATCGTTGTCTTCACCCTGATGTGCCTCACTAGACTGCAGACTATTTCCCAGGTAGATAATTAAACTTCATTGTCTCTCTTATTAACACAGAGTCTCTTTTCCCTGTCTCTTGGTTTTCCTCCATCTGGTCTCTTTTACGTTGGTAACGCTTGTCTCTCCTCGCCTCTTCATCTAGGTCGTCTCTGACCGCGTTCAGTCCTTTAGGTCGTACGCCTGTCTAGGGTCTATTTAACCATCCAGGTCTCGGAGTCTTACTTAGGGCCAGTCTCAGTGGGACCAGCGTCAGCTACAACATTCATTGAGATGAGCTCCTTCTTAATGAGGGACAGGGTCTGAGATTAATTAACCCTCCTGCTGTCCTCGGGTCAAATTTGACCCATTTTTTCAAAAGGTTTCTGCACTTTTAGAAATAGAAAATGTGTTTTCTTTCAACCAAATTTGTCAAAAAATAATAACGTGGATGGTTCCGTGCAACACTCTTCCCAAGTAACATTAATGATCAGTTCACTACTTTCATTGAACGTGGGTGTTTTATTAGATTTTATATCATTTAAAGCAAGGAATTGATAAAAGAACATAGAAAAAAGTGACAAAAATGTGGAGAAAAACAAGCGCAAAAATGTCAAAAGCGCAGAAAAAATGAACAAAGAACTCTGGAAAAGTGACAACAGGTTGAAAAAGGATTTTTAATTTTACAAAACATTGTATGGATATATATTTTCAAGCTTCTATTTATTCCTGTTAATCAGGTAGCTCCATCGCCCAGGTGTATTTGCCTCAGCAACGTCCTGGTCACACACATCCCACGCAAGACCATGTTCCATCGGTGGGCCATTATTTGCCGTTTTTTGGCATCAAATTTAAAAGATGAAAAACAAGCGACTATTTTTTTTTTTTTTCTGTTGGATTCATAGATGCCTAACGAAGTGACAAATCATTTTCATTTGATTCTAATAGGAATGGTGCATGGGTTTTGGTTCTTATCAAGCATGTCTACTACTGGTTTTCACCTGATTTCTTTAGACCTGTTGTCTATTTTTTGGCAGCTACGTTTTTCTGTGGATGAGCAGAAGAGATGATTATGACACACTAGTTGTGCATTCTTTGTTAAAGTAAGTAGGGATACATGACGGATCTGTTCTAAAGGAAACATCATGAATAGTTGAGAGACCTTCGGTTGACCTTGGGCGTGGGAGAGGAGTGTGTGAGAAAGAACCCCAGAGACTCTGTTCCTGTGTTGTGAAAACAAAGCCACGCATCAGACTGGATGGGAGGACATGTCGCTGGCACACGCACATTGAAAGCAGCAGAAACCAGGGCTTGGGTGGCGTTATTTCATCTGAGGCCAAACGGAGGTCCCACCAATTCAAGGGCTTCAGGTAGCCAAGACATGAAGGTTCGTTCCCATGTGGGCCCATTCTTTTGCTGGCTGTATTGTCATTAGACTGAAGAGAAAGTAGGCTACAATTGAAATGTGCAAGAAGTTTAGATGTTTGAACGTCATGAAGGGATAGAAGAGTTTCTAACTAAATGCTAACATGCTCATAATGATAATGCTAGCATTCTGATGTGTTGCACGTAACCATTTTAGTTTAGAATGTTAGCATGCAATTTGCTAATTAAACAAAATACCGCTGAGGCTGATGGGAATGACATTTGTATTTTGTCATTCACCAAAGAACTGGACTAATTCCATTTTGACCTGATGGTGGCGCCAAAAGAAAAGTCTGGGGATCACTAAAGCTGTTATAATTTATTCTGTGGGGAGCATGAGCATCCGGACCAAATGTCTCTGCAATCCATCCAATAGTTGTTCATCACCAAAGTCAGCGGTTGGTCCTCTGGGGAGCACGAACTGGCTGGACACGTTGTCATGACAATGACACCACAGTGTAGGCCGGTATGTGAAGTGTTGACTAGTCACGACTCTGCCGAGACAGGATGTTGCCAGATCCAGTATGAGCCCGACAGTGTTGTAAAATACTAGGTATTCATATCGGGCTGTATGGAAAGTATGCGCACATGCCTTTGAACACACACACACACACACACACACACACACACACACACACACACACACACACACACACACACACACACACAAAGGCACACACACAGATTACAGATTAGGATAGTATGAAGACCTGCAGTCAACTCTGTGCTCCAATTTGAGCTTCTGATCTGAGCAGAGCAGACAGGCGAGAGCAGCGTGCCCTAGAGTCATGTAAAATGCAAAGGAATATACTACTCTATTAAAAGCTCCTGATGGCAGAGAGAGGCTACACACACACACACACACACACACACGTTTGCATACACATTCTTATGTTTATACACACATGAGTGGAATGCACTTATTGTTCAATCTGCATCATCACAGCATCCAGACACCAGCACTCAGTAACTGTAGCTTATGATTGGAAGACATTCAGTGGTTAATCATCTGCGGAGATTATATGATTATATCATTTGATTATTTAAGTCTTTTCAGTTACCATGAAGGGAAATCTGTTGCCTTTACCGACAGATGATCAATGTAAACCGTTGTCCCGGCACCTCGTCGTCCCAACTTGTCATCCGGTATCTCTTCCACAACACTTCTGAGTGCACTCTGACGTGTACTTTACTCTAGCAAGTCCACACGTTCTCGTTTCATTATTAAACCCTCCCAACAGACTGGCTGTTGACTTTTCTCATGGCAGACTTTTTTTTTTTTTTAATCCCACCTGCCTCCAGAAGTTGGAAATATTGGGCAGCGCTCATCTAAGCCCCTGAAGCCCAAGCAACGCTTTAAAACACGCCACCCCTCAGATGCAACACTACATATTTGCTTGAAGACAAGACACAAGCCGGTGTTTCCTTCAGGACCTTTAGCAGGGGGGGGCAAGTCTGTCCGAACAACCACCCCAGTTTGCTGCAACACACTCACACACATAATGTGGTATCAGTTGGGAGTGAACTGTATGTATTGAGGACCAGGTCTCCAACATGATTCTTCATAGGGGAACCAAAACCCAAAGGACTATTTCCATTGTATATTCTATTACACTGACTCGCTTACCCTCGTGTGTTCTTCCCGTTAAAATTGAAAATCAACACTTTTGTAACCTTTTTTTAATCTATGTTTTTAACTTCTTTTTACGTTTTTTGTCCCTTTTAACGCACTTTTTACTTTATTTCAATGTTTGTTACTTTTTTGATGTTTTTAACACAATGGAACACTAACTTATTAACTTTAGTTTTACAGTTATTTTTCGAATTTATGGCCAATAAACCTCGTTTAAAGGAAATTATACCTAATGCTTGAGTTAGAAAAGCAGAATTATTTAGACTTAAATTAAAGGCATGGATGTTGATGGATAATCACAGACTGGAATATGTCAACTTTTACTCAATACTACTTCAAATTGTTTTTCAAATGCTATAAAATTGAATAAGACACCCCAAAATGAATGAAAGTAGAGATTTGTACTTGCCAAAGAGCGTTGTGTGGAATCAATCATGTTATTTTGGGTAATTACAGTTGGGTAATAACTAAAAAGAACATTGATATAGGAAGACGGGTCAATTTGACCCGAGGATCATTATGTCGGCAGGATCATTTGAAAGGCAACCGCGGCTACATTGTGCGTCCGCCCTATTTCTGTTGCCGTGGCGGCAGAAATTTTGCCGTACCGCTCCAAAATCAACACAGAGGAAACACTGCAGGCATGCTTTATGCCTCTTAAACAGAGAAGCTGAAAGGAGAGATCTCAGATGGCGTGTTTCTCTATCGTCGGCAGAGAGCCGGGAGACACTTTTAACATCATCATTATTGAAAGACAATCTTAGTGCTGCGGGGCGAAAGTAGTTAATGTCCACTTGGGTCTTATGTTCATCTCTTTTCTGTCCCCTTAATTGGTGATGCATGCATTTGTGTTGCCTTGGTGAGCCAGGGGTTAACCAGGGCTACCTCAGTGCTTTTTAATGTTTTACAGTTCAATCAAGCCTGAATTAAAACCACGCAGATCCACGTTTCTCTGGTTCTATATGCAGACAGACAACACACAGACACACCTCTGTTTGTATCCCAACATGTTGAGGCTGATCCCAGGTAACGATGGAAAACAGAGACTTCTCCCCCGAGGCCGCGCTGGGACTATTTTAGGAGTCGCCACTCATCTCGCTCGGAGTCTATGTTACCGCTTACAGTTTGCTCTCTCTCTCTCTCTCTCTCTCTCTTACTAAAACACTTGCTCACCCCGAGCCACTTGTTTATCAGTCTAATGTTGGTTCTTGTCAGGGACAATATGTTCTCTTTCTGCAGCAGTCTACTCAGTTATTCTCCTCGTGGCCCCTGGGCTGTTCTTAGTCAGCCGCGTCCCCAGACGCCTCTCCACTGACCAATGGAGGCCTTTAACTGTTTATGGCTCTTAGGTAAGTGCTTCATACAAGCAGATTTGGTAATCTGGGTGTATGGAGCACCTCAGGGTAAACCAAGTGTTAAGGCATTTTGTAAATGCTGATTAGAGTTCTTAGCTAAATTAGCTAAGAACTTCTTCTTGACACCAATGAAAAGTGAAATAGAAGTCATTGTGGAGTTGTTCCGGTGGAGGCGGAGTGACTGAATGCCGGTTGAGGCCTCACGAATGCTTGCTTGGAAGCTTCCGGACCAAGAGGAATTTTCCTTTTTTCATTTCCGTCCACTTGGGACGCGATTTCACACCATTAGTCCTCCTCCCCCCACCAAACTCACACCACCCCCGGACCATAAATATTTCAACCTCTCAATCTATATTCATTATAAAACACATGCCCAGTGCCGTATGTGGCTGTGAGGACACAGGGCTTTTATTTATTCATCTTATTTATTTATATTTCTTTCCTGAGGGCGAGACGTTGGTTTCCATCTGGGCTGATTGCTGGCTATTACAGAGCACTTAGAGCCTCTCCTGAACTGGCCAGAGGGGAGCACAATCCTCAAGAGATGCGCTCGCTTCAGGGCTAAGAGGTGTGTTTGTTGTGTGCGTTTTAGTGGCGAAGTAACAGAGTTATCACAAGAGTGATCGCAAACACCAAATATCTTAAATCGAGGACAAAAAAACTCCAACAGTGTTAACAGGAATTCAGATGTTCATTGAGTTCTCATCACAGGACTTCTCCTGTTATGTTCAACACATTAGTTTTCATGCGCATTAAATGTCTGTTTATAAAAGATGTTCTCCCTCATCCTCTTATGGAGAAGGCCTCCAGGAAGTGCACCAGGCTTTAAAGCAACATAGTGGCCAAACAATGGAATTCCCGTCACATGATGAAGTCCGGCCCAAAAAGAGTTGGGCAGAAGTAATGTCTGTAAGTCAGTGGGTACATTTCATTTAAAGTCACACAACACGCAAAAATGGCACGTTTGACTGTAAGATCCATTGGGTCTGATAACTTTTAAAAAGTGTAGATTAAATCATTTATCCTATTCAAGTCAGCTGAGCACGGAAGTCTCTAGTCCGTATTCTCTGTGCCTGCGTGAGGGGAAATATCTCCATGGCAGCAGAAAAGGAAAAACTGGATATATAAATGGCTACGATACACACAACAAAACAGCATTTTGGCCAAAAAATTACTAACCCATTTTTACCTTTTTATTTGGGAAATCAAAGGCACTAATTAATTAGTCTGGGTTATGCCAGGTTTCTTTCCATTAGGGGAAATCCCCTTTGATTAACTGTTATAACCATAGACATGTTATCAATACCCCTGGCATTTCTTTTTACGCTTTTCTCTGGATTCCAAAGTAATTTATATCCCGGTGTCTAGTCCTCACGTATTCCTTGTCCTTTCTGACCCATTGATGGACAGCACGATATTCCATTATGTTACATGTTAAGTGGATCACATTATGTTAAGTGGATCACATGCAGTATTGGAAGTAAGCCTGGGCAATATGGGTTAATAATAATTTCTCTATAATTTCAGGCTATGCTAAAATTGTTATGGTTACCTGTCATGACATGTTGATCAGTATGTAATTTACAATATGTACACAATATATCACAATATTTTCACGAATTCTATAAAACAACGTACCTGTTAGATTTGACCCGCTGATGCGTATGATCATGTCTGCGTGATCTAGTAGACCTCAGAGGGACTTTAGAATTTAGAGGGAACACAGCTCGTATGTGACATCTCACAGGGCTTTCGTTTTGGGATGCTACATCAGAATGTGGGAACACTCCGAGGTGCTCTGCTGTCATTGATGTTGATACCATCAACGCTATGATGGGATCAACAAGTCCTAATATTGCCATTATCTCAATACGATTTTTTTTTGTCATATTAAAAATGATAGCGATATTATTGTGAACGATAGGATGTGGTGCACCCCTAATTGGGACAAAACGTTGCAAGACACTGGTGTTTGGGGACTGGGTTTCACTGCAGCTGTTTATTCAGCAGCATCCAGCGAGGCCGTAAATGGCAACAGGCCAGTGTCTGTCTGGTCTCCTGGGGGGGGTGGGAGCAGGTCAGCTCCACTTCACGCACAGAACATGTCCTGCTCTGCTTAGATCCGGCTGACTGCATCCTCTGGTACAAGACCATCAGGGTGTGTGTGGGAAGGTTGAGGGTGTTCAGTGTCACAGAAACGATGTGTCCAGTAGTGTGTGTGTAGAAAGGACGAACGCTGGAGCTGGCATCGTTTGCAAATCTTTATTAATGCTGGAAATGTGAATTTATTTCCATTTAGCCTTTAATTTCAGTGTGCCATACTGATACTAAGCTACCGGCTTAGCAACATCACTAGGGACCTTATGGTAACACCAGCACCTTTAATTCAATACGAGTGATAAAACAGATAGTTGCTGTCATGATAACATGATCAGGATTAAAGCTTTTATATGAAATCGAAGCAAACTGTACACACAGAGATGATGGGGGGGGGGGGGGGGGGTGTACAAAGTTAGGACACTCTGACAACTCTGTCTGTTGTTAATGGACGTATATTGACTGTCAGCATGAAACCACATTGAGTTTTTTATGTCTGCAAATAGTGGAGCTCATTCTCTGGTGTTATGGATAAGTGTTGACCCCCCCCCCCCCCCCCGCTCAACACACCCCTAGACTTAGAGCATCCCTCCCCTGCCTCCTGTCTTTCTCCTTCCTTCTCCTCTTTCCTCTGCCTTTATCCCTCCATCTTACCTATTGATTGGCCAATAATGTGTTTTCAGTGGTAGATTAATGGCACATTACCCTGACAGGAGTGTCTGAGGGGACAGGACGTGAGGGAGGGCGTGGGAGACGATGCTCTTTAATTGACACACAGTTTGTGTGCGTGTGTTTGCCTGAAAAAAGATGTGATAAAAAACACTCATTATATTTGCATTATTTTACATAGATTTTAATAGAACTGGGTTTTTTAACGGGTTTTTGGCTGTAGTTTTGCCCTTAAATACTGCATGGCAAACATCATGGAGACGTGTTGCGTCTAAGGCACTCGCAGAATGTACCCTCATGTTGGCGTCGCCCCAAGGTGTTCCGAGGCTTTTTTTTAACCAACTCGGGGAGATGGTCAGTTTGACAGGCTTTTCTGCCGAGGTCGGGGGGGTCAGAGCCTTTTGACTTGACTCTAGCTCCATTTGGGCCAATGCATCCCGCCTCTTTTCCGCTCCACACAGGCTGTTTACCTGTAACCAAAGCCCGCTGGAACGTGGCCAATACTACTCTTACTACAAACAGAAACCAGAACACTACCGAGAACACTACCGAGACCAAATCCTGTTCCCTACGCCTACTGATCCTGCAGTCATGGGCAGATATCTGCTTATTGTGAATTATTTGAAATGGACTTTTACAATTTCTGTTAACAGGTTAAAGCACAAAGTAAGAAGAGTTACACGTAATTTGGTCCCGTTCATAATGCATGATCTACATCTATAAATTCGTTTAACGTTATTGGATTGTTTTCTCTCTGTCTTAGCTTGCTTTGCAGTTAATTTTTGGCCACGGTCCAATCTGGTCTCGTCATCTCACAACTCCGCTCTGCCCCACCTCTCATCTCTGTCTCTGTATCACTTACCTTCATCTGATTTCATCCTCTCTGGCATCTTTCAATTTCCTCAAGCAATTTGCATCATGGAGAAATGCAGGGGGGGCGGGGGGGTGGGGGGGGATCAATAAGCCATCAAACAGTCTTTAAGTGTGACACAGACCTTCCCTCTCAGGTTCCCCCTCTAACTAATAGCCTTGTTGTTTACTTTACAATGTGCCGTGTCATGTAGTTTTGGGCTCAGGTTGCCCTCCAGTGCATCGGGACACCCCGGGGGACTCCTTGGACGGGGCTGATGCTGGACTGGAGACACACATTTTGGCTTTGAATGTGTCTTGTTTTATCAGAATGACCAACGCTGTTTCAAGCTATGGTTGATATGTTTTTTGACAGACGCAAGTAGGCATAGAGCCTAATGCGTAGCATTAATATGAGATCCTCCGTGTGACGTATTTTGCTGACCGTCTTTGTGTGCTTTCACGTAGCAAAAACATGTTCAGGGACAGTCTCTCCCATCGTCTTGGGCGATGACCTTTGTCAGATGACTGGGAGAGGGCAACTGAGGTTAAAGTAACAAGCGAGCTGAGTGAGGGGCCCACAACTAGTCATGCAGAAAAGAGCTGCCAGAGAGTTTTACACTGGCATCACACACACACACACACACACACACACACACACACACACACACACACACACACACACACCACACACACACACACACACACAGGACTTCCTTGCTCCTAAACCAGCCAGCCCTCAGCTACAGAGAGGTGCAGACCCATGCAGAAATACAAACAGGAACGTAGTTTTTCCAACACAAACACACACTCATCAACTGCTTCTCAGGGATCTCTCCTTCCCCCGCTCTCTCTCTCTCTCTCTCTCTCTCTCTCTCTCTCTCTCTTTGTTACACACTCTTCTCCACAGTCCTCCCTAATTCATTCATAATCACACACAGTCAGGCTCCAGTGCACAGACTACTGTGATGAGCTATGACAAGGCAGGAGGCGGGAGGCAAGTACAGTAAGAAAAGGAGAGGATGGAGTGACAAAATGGAAAGAGCACAGTGCAAGAAACAATTAGCACTTCTTACAAAAAAATGAGTGCATTGATGTTTGGCATGTACTCAGTAAGGTCCTTCATAATGAATAAAAGTATATATTTGAAATCATTTCCCTTAGTCTGTGCCATACTAGGGTCTTGTTTGAGTGACTATAAAGATAGGATGGTCTTCAATTCAAGTCTCCATTAAATCCGATTATAATGTTGACGACGCACCATTTGGCCACACCTCGCATCTTGAAAGTCTGCCATCATGTCTGAGCGGGCAGCCGCCAGGGATTGTGGGTAGCGAGTAGTGGTGTGACTCTGTGTAGCAGCTCTGAAACACGAGACGGCCTGCTGGACTTCAGAGGCCTCGCTTCTTTGGTTAGTAGACACGCGGTGTGTGTCTCTGATTCCCACACTTAACCCCTCCGAGATGTCTTTATTATTTGGTGCAGGGCACAGATAATAAACAAAAATTGAATTTAAAATCCAGTTTTCAGCCGATATATGTACCTAGAGTATGCCTCTAAATTTGAGTTTCCTGTGGCGTTTGATTGGGTCGACAATGAGAATAATGTGCTGACTAAGTGTTGTGGTACAATGGGGTCAAAGGGCACCACTGATAAGGTCAACTGACTTTCAACTCAGTCAATGCAGGAAGTAGATTTTTATTAGTGGAAAAATAGCATGATTCTTATTTTCATACTTTGATAATTCATGTTTTTGCTTCAATTTTTCTGCGCTGCTGACCAATACTGACGTCCACGTTTGTGGCCCGAGCAGAGTGTGGGGGGGGGGGGGGGGGGGAACACCCGTTCCCATAAAATAAACCCCCAATAATATCACAGTGGTTTTAGTCTTTGTAAAGTCATGAGGTTCCAGTCATCACAACTTTCCAATTAGTTCAGGTATTTCCAACGTCCGCATCCCTAGTCTCGATTTTAATAAAACTCTAAAAAACAACCTGTGGTGTAGGAGGGCGTATTTAGACACCTCTGATTTAAAAAAAAGCGTTTTCCCTTTTTCAGACTAATAGTATATATCACCAGTTAGAGAAATCTATTTCTTCTCTTTCTTTTTTTTTTTTTTTTACTTTCAGTTTTGTTAATGCTATGCACCCTCCTGAAATTGAATTTAACTTTTTTCCCTTTTATTCCTAGACAGTTGTCCGTGACCATCACAAAGAGTTCCCCGTTCCACAGAGCAGGTGATGTAACAACCGAGCCATCTTATCAAAGAAACAGGAACTCCACAAAGCCAATGACCCCGTTTCTTTGTAGGGATTAGTGTGGTGCATTAATTCAGTCTGCCGTTTGAGGTGTTTTTGCAAAGCGCATGGCCCAATCTTTAGTACTACGGCCGACCTGAAGCTAGTCCAGAAGACATAGAGCCGTGGCTTGGCTTCACAGTGGGGGGGGGGGGGGAAGCACAGCTTTCCATTGTGGACACTTTGAATTATGACTGACAGCAGCGTGGCCTCCATTCAGGAAGAGAGACGTGGTCTCACACACAGAAACTTAGAAATGGATGAGACCCCCTCCCAGGTATTGACCAACATATATATACATATATATATATATTACATATATATATACATAATATATACATATATATACATATAATACATATATATACATATATAATATATATATATATATATATATATATATATATATATATTATATATATATATATATATATATACTAAATATTCTGGCAACTGATCCCTATTCATAAATTGTTTTTAGTTTCTCCATAAGAACAACATTGGTCTCATATCACTTCTGATATTCAGATTCCAATCTGTACCATATGTCTAGTTTGAATATTATATGACAAGCTGCAGATAAATATTTCAATTTCAATATTGACATCCACAGTTTTGCCTAAATTAGTGACATTATGACGTATGATAAGTGATTCTGAATTTATTCATGTTTTATACCATTTATACAAACTGCTTTTCCCCCAATTTAAAAGTGAGTACAACGTGGTGAGGCCTGGGTTTTTGCAGGAAAAAAACTAGGAGTGTGTGTTTGGTTTTATTTTAACTTAAGATTGTGCAACATATTGTTTTATCTTTAAAATCCATGTGGTCATTGGCTGAGATTACAAACACACACACACACACACACCCACACATGCAAATTAATTAATCAATAATAATTAATAAACAGACATTGTATCCTCCTCAATCTGTCTGAAATACAAAAAGAAATCTGTTCAAAATAGTGAATGAATTCTGTAAAATGTCATTTCTTGAAGGAAGATGTTTTAATAACAGTTTCAGTAAATGGTGTAATGAGCTCATAGAGAAACGTGGAATAAAGTAAGAATACTAGGATGCGCAGAAAAAAAAATACACATGCGTGAAACGTGGAATAAAATGTTAATTACATTCATTTAAATACATAGATAATTCCAGTAATTCAAAATCCATTATAACACAGGAAATGCATGCAAATAGATAGGCTATAGTAATTTCTTTGGTGGCGTAGGCTGCTGGAAATGCTGTTGTCGATGATGATGATAATAATAAAAAATGATAATAATAAATAATAATAATAATAATAATAATAATAATAATAGTAAAAATGCCATGTCATGTAAACAATAAAATGGTGTGATTGATACGTGTTTTAGGCCTCCCTCGGGCTGTCATTAGCGGAGCCTGCTGGTTCCTAAACACAAGGCTAGGCTACTCCAGCGGGTTTAGTGTCCATCTCCATAGAAACCCACAGCTTTGACTGAAAAATAAATAATAGCGATAGATGCAGCTTATTTTGTAAGTGATATGTAACTAGTCCTCTGTCGTTGTACGTGCAGCCTTAGGCCGCAGCTCCCCCCCCCCCTCAAATCTGAACCCCTTAAATGCTTGGAAGTTGGCAACAGACAAACCCAAAGTGTCTCTTTCTGAAGTTCTATTGTCGTGTCTCTGTATAAAGCATCATACGTCCCCGTCGTACAGGCTGAAGTACTTGCTGGCGTTTGTGAAGCAGAGGTAAGGCGTGCTACTCCCCGGGTACACGACGGGCAGAGGCATGGGGAGCAGGCATCTCCCCAGAAGGCTACTCTCTTTGTACAAGGCCGGCAGCTGCCCCCCCGCCACGGGCTTCCCAGTCTCTGGGTAATCGCCAACAGGTCCGTCGATTTCGGTCGAGATTTGCCGTTTCAATTTATTCCTGCGGTTCTGAAACCATATTTTCACCTGGGTCTCCGTGAGCTGGAGCGAGCTGGCGAGGCACGCGCGCTCCGCGCTGCTCAGGTAGCGTTTCATGTCGAAGGTAGACTCCAACTGGAAGATCTGTCTCTTGGAAAAAATAGTGCGCGTCTTCTTCTTCGTTATCAGCTTGCTCTTCTTGGCAGGACTGGCTCCTTTCTGGGTGTCCGTGGCCGTGGTGGTGGAGCTGCTGTCGTCGCAGCTGCTGTCCCCGCTGTCGAAGCGCGCCTCCGCCGCTGCGTCCGCCGCTCCGCTGCAGTCCGGGGTACACTCTGCGAACACAATGACACTCGGTTTACCCCCCAATTCCACGTGGTAAGATCATCTGGGGAGTGAGTGTGTTGCGTAATGGTGCACCCAGATGTCAGAGGGTCTCTGTACCAAACCCCTCTTACCTTTGTCGTTGAGCCTGGTACCCGGGTCCCGCCGCTGCTGGGCTCCGTGCTCCCCGTGCTGGCTCCGTCTCAAGCCGTCTTTAAGCGTCGCCGTGGCCGAGTCATCCCGCAGTCCGGCGGGGTGACAGCTGTCACAGTTCCTCCCGCTTGTCTTCAGGTTGAGGATGCTGTCAATGGTGAAAGTGAGCGAGGCAGCGGGTCGGCATGGCGGGTCCACTCTGTTCATATTCTCCTCCGTGGCTGACTGAGTCTACCCCGGCCCGGTGATGTGACCACTAACGAACCATAGCAGCAGCCACTGGGCTCACACTGCTGGGCTCCACATGCTCTGCCTCTCCCGTGACTGCACTCACCGGATGGAGCGCGCGCTGTCCTCGTTGATTGGTCCAGAGGAGCGTGCAGTACGTACCAATGACAGCGTTGGCCCCTCCCTCTCCTCCACTCACCCCATTCATCCGCCGGAGCCCCGCAGGAGGGGGGCTCGGGGAAATAAAGACTTTAATGTAAAATATATATGTATGTATATGTATATGTACATATAATGTATATATTTATGTATAGGTATATGTGTATATAAAACATATATATATATATACATATACATGTATATGCACATATATACTGTATGTAGGCTAACATATAAATGTACAAGTATATACGTATATGTACATTTATATAGTATGTACGTACTGTATGTATATATGTGTGTATATATATATACAGTATATATATAAATATATATATATATATATTTGTGCATATATGTGTATATATACATACAGTATATATATATATATATTATATATATATATATATTTGTGTATATATATGTGTATATATATAGAGTACAAATACAAATATATATATATATATGTGTGTGTGTGTGCTGTGAGACCATCGTTTTCCCTAACAAACACCTCCTCTGGTCATATTATTTCTCAGTTGGGCTTCCTGCATTTAAAGTAGCGACATGTCAAAATAAAAAGTTACATGAAAAATATACCAAGAAAAAAAGTTTTCACATTTACAGAATTATTAATTGGAATTATTTACGGCAGGCCTATTTCCAGTCATACATTTCGTTCATTTAAAGCTCTCCTACCTCGTGCTTATCTTATTACAATGTTGGCCGTTTTCATTTTTATTTTTATATTGTCTGTATGTGTATGTGTGTGTGTGTGTGTGTGTGTGCGTGCAAACTGCCCGTTGGGCTTCCTTTATCAAACGGGGGAATTGGTGACGTCACGTTCTCACGTGGCCTTTTGACTTATTTTATCATATAATAAACTTTCCCATTAACCCCAGGACGTGACTTGCTGACTGGCGGCATTTGATTAAAACATCAGTCACAGGACTTCCCAATGCATTTTCATACGCGATACTTTTTGCCTATACTTATGGCAAAAATAATGTTTCTTATTTTTTTTTTAATATAATGTGTTATAATATTGTTTAATGCACTAGATGCTCAGCTGGCATTGATTTAAGACGAGAAACTCCACAGACCTCCAGCTCCCTTTATTCTCCGTGGTGGACACAGAGGAAGACACACATGTGAGCTCATAAACAACAGAAATGCAGACAATAGTGTGGTTGTTTTTTTTTATTAGTCATCTATGATGTGGAAAAAAAGTGACAACGTTGGAAAAATGTGTAACTTTAAATATAAAAGTTTGAAAAAATACGCGTGTATTCAAAGATCCAGTAGGGTACATACACAGGTCCGGCCTCGCCATGTTAGTCTACTCGTACTGTGACAGGAGCACAGGTAATACCGATCCAGATGATCCAGGTCTTATCTTTGGATGCAGTCACTTTGTGGGTTATTGCACGACTCAGTATTTGACAGGGTGAAGTCCCGTTAGGCTACACACAGTTTGATAGCTGCAGACTTTACACCAGCCCGCTCATCTGCGATCTCAACATGCTCATGGAGTGAGCGAACGAGGACAGGGGGTAGATGGAGCTGGAGAAGCCGGGTGGAGAAAGTGGATGTCCGCTCAGGTTAAAACCCAGCGCTGCCGTGGGTGCGGGCCCCTCGTGATACAGAATAGGGACTCTGACAATCCGCTGGGTCGAGTGTGGGATGTGTGCAGCCTCAAGGTCCGCCGCCAGCTGTCTCTTCCACTTATTCCTCCGGTTCTGGAACCAGATCTTCACCTGCGTCTCTGTCAGGTGGAGAGACGACGCCAGCCCCGCTCTCTCCGAGCTGCTCAGGTACCGCTTCACGTCGAAGGTGGACTCCAGCTGGAACACCTGACTGCGGCTGAACACGGTCCGAGTCTTCTTCTTCCGGGTGGAGCTCGGGTCCGAGGCCGCGTCTGGCTCCGACCGTGCGTCAAAACCGTTGTGCGCGTCTTCGTTGTCGTCGGTCAAACTGCTGTCGCCTGTTTTCCGGTCGGTTTCGTCGCTGGCCTCCGTTATGGGCTCAGACACTGCGGGGGAGCACCTGTCACTGGTCGATATGGAGCAGCAGTGGTCGTCTGAGCTGGTGGTGTCTCTCGGACCTGACAGGAGAACAAACAGGGACAGGACTGACGTTCAAAGCCCAGCTTTCAAAAAGTAGCTCCTCTACGTCAATGTGTTAAAGCATGGCGGAATAATCCGCCAAAAAGGACGGGAGCAAGATGGAAGAGATCAAACATTATCTGACATTTTTACTTTCAAGAAATATGGGGAAACTTTGATGTGTGTTTTACAGTTAATCCAATTCCACAAAGCTGGAGTGCGATTGCATAACACATGATCCATGCGTGGAAGTTGTGTCAGAGCGCATAATAAATAGATAAGTCTCCCAAAGAAAATCTGACAAGCTTTTAGCAGTGTATAACGTAATAATGCTCTCCAACAAGTTGGCACCGGTCTCAGTATCTGACTGTACACTGAAGGGCACTTTGTTTTGATGCGAGGGCGCGTGTGAGTGACATAAATGACACCGAATGTGCGTCAACGCGTCATGTTGACGTGCAGTGCTGCTGCGCGTCTGTTTTGGGTCGTATTTTGGCCATTTGTGCGTAATCCACGTGCGTAATCTTCAGACCGAGACACGGATCTCTTGATGACGAGCAGCCGTGGCGCAGAAGAGGACGAGTGCGCGTAATTTCTAAATGTTGACACATTGCATTAGAAAGCACGTGCACGGTAGTGTTTAAAGAGTTTGGTTAGCTGGGAGAGCCACGGCTACACTCGCCTCGCCCCGACATGGTTGGTTTTTATTTAACGAAGCCACGTATTACCTCCCTCTAGTTTTGTATTTGTATTTGTATGTATTGATAAATACATGTGACTTAGAAGCAGGTTTTTACTTTCAAACTCTGTCATGATACTCCATGCGTGGCACGGTTCATTTTTGGAGCAATATAAGCAATTTAACAAATTATGTCTACCGTGTGTTCTGTTGCACATATAGGCTAAGATGCCCACAGCTTCATTTTTTTGCATTTTTTTCGGGAAATGAATCATCTCTATTCGGGACTCTGTACTCACTCTGTGGTGTTTCCAACGCTCTGAAGTTTAAGACAGCCCCCCCGCGGTACCACTGCACCGGCGAGTCTCTGGACGGGGACTGAGCTGTGGAGCCGGAGCCATCAGGCGCCGGAGCGCTCGCCTCGGCTTGGTGTGTGCTCAGGACTCTGGTCTCCACACCGGCTTCCCCATGACTCCTGTCTGACGTCGAGTCGTGCCTGTTCCGCCCTTTGCCCAGGAGGTTCTCGATAAAAAACGAGGACGCTTTCGATGAAGTGGGAATCGGGTTGTCCGTCAGCTTCTTCTGCATGTTGTAAAGGTGGGACGATGCTTTTACGCAAACCCGAGCGGATCCTGTGTTGCTTGTGCGTCAAGGTAGCCGAACGTCCAAGCGGTCATTTCAAGCGTCGCTGCGTGTGCGCTTTGATCGGATGTGGAGTCATAGCAGAGGGAACGGGGGTCTCCCCGGTGCCAGCGGGAGGAGAGGGAGACAGGGAGACGGGAGCAGTAGTACAGTGAAGCGTCGAGTAGGCTGCGACGCTGAGCCAGCCGACGGCATCCAGCGATTGGACGAGCACAACAGCAAATGGGCTTTTCCAAGGAAAGGAGAGGTACTGGGTGTTGACGTGCTGGCCCGTCCCCTCGAGGCTGCACGTACACAGAAGAAAACCTCTGTTCGTGGTACCACAGCCTTTATTTGGGTCAATTAGAGTGCAAATCAAAATAAAGATCCCCCCTCCCCGTCCACTCTGACATAGGATAGGAAGACTCACAGTCAGCTATAAACTGGCAGGGAAGGACTGTCTGTGTGTGTGTGTGTGTGTGTGTGTGTGCGGGCGTGCTGATATGGCCCATTTTCTCTTCATGCCATTATAGGACTGCAGCAAAAATCCGAGTCTACCTGTGTCTCCAGCCTTTGAAATATTAAAGGCTCCGAGGTTGGATAACAGTGTTCAGCGTGCACGGGCCTACAGAAGGCCTCTAACAACATGCCCGTGCTGGCTCGCGGTGCCATCACGTGCACGACCTCATGCACGCGACGCATCGAGCCATGCATGGCTTGGCAATGGCACGAGGAACGCTGCGTCTCGGTGACGCTGCTGCTGTCAAAGGTTATCAAAACGGCATAATGGCTCAGATACCCTCACTAATGGGCCCGCCGCGTGCTTTAATTAAGTCTACACATGTCCTCCTTTAGCTCCACAGTTAGACCTGCAGGCACGTTGCAACATTGTTGGAGTCTTGGAATTATTTTAGGTCACATTCCACTTTTTCATAATGTGCAGACAACAACAAAACGCTGAGATTGTGCTCAGAAATAGAGCAGCAACATGCAGAAGTGTCTTGTTTTTTTTTTTTAACAATTATTATTTAGGCTACTTGACATTTCCCTTTGACTTGGAGCAAAAAGGCCTTTAGTTGCTCGGAAAATTCGCCCCAAAGCAGCAGATACCATCTTGAAAAGTAGTCCACGTTGGCCTCCATGCACATAGAGTCATGATGGGGCCCAACACTTCTCTGATATTAATATGTATATGTTTCATCGGACACATTAAGGTAATCTTACCACTATTAGATCATCCGAAACATGTGCTGACGGCCGTCTTTACCCTTTCCGCTGAAATGACAAGACATTTGAGCTTTTTATTTCCCTCAATGGAGTCGGCGGCGCTGACCTTTAACCCCCCCCCCCCCCCCCTTGAGGGCAGCCTTACCCTTTGACAGAGGATCAGTGGTCAGGTTGCTCTCCAACCTTAACACTCCGTAACATGAGCCGCGTGTTGAAGAGCGGAGTCTTGCACCTGTCTGGTAACATCCCGCTCAATGAGAGCCGTAATATCGCGATGGCTGATGCGTCTTTAATTGTGTTTGGGTGGCGGCCCTCGCGCGGGGGGAACAACACATCTTCCAGTTCTTTAAAATCTAGACCTTTTAACAATTAGCCTCAGTTCCGTCTGCTGAGATGCATTCAATTACATTGTTTTTTTTGCATTTAATATTTATTTTCTAATTACCATTCAATGATGAACTTTAACGAGTTGTGGGAAAAAATACAAACAACTTAAAAAAAAAATTATAAAACATATTTTAGTACATCTACAAATACTAAAAAAATAACAGTAAACAATTGAATAAAGACAATGGGTCTATGGATGAGGTTATGTCTCTCACAAAACCAAAAAAATAACTCACAAAAATTGCCCAAATCCCATTTTAGCTGACTAAAATTGCAGTAAAGAAAATAATTTTGGGGAAAGTATAACAACATGAGATAGGTTTTTCTGCTGGTGTAATGTGGTTGGCTCAAATGAATAAAAATCCTTCATTTTGAATTTTTTTATTTCATCCATTCTGACATTTCATGCTTGCTAGGCGTTTTCAGACTTATTATAAATCTAAGATCAGTGGCCCTTTGTCACCTTTCCTTCTGGCTCTGCAGTACTCAGAACATGTACTGAAGGAAAAGTACCAATACCCAAATATAACAACACTCCACAGCTAAGAGTCTAATTCAGTTCCAGTTGTATTATCAGCAGCAGTATGAAAAGGAAAATGAGTCCTTCAGCAGACACACGGCTTCTGACTCATAAACTCATTAATATAATACTATATGGAGGTGTGTGTGGAGCTACTTCTATTTATGTACACTTGAGTTTAGTTTAGGCACAAATCGGTGGGGTTGTGAGATAATTAATGGGAGGAATAAAGAAAATACACAGCTACACAGAAATGTATTCATACGCTGTAAGAAGATGTCCTGTTAAGTTACAGTAAACTACTGGCAGCTTGAAAGTGTTATTCTACAGCTTAGTACTGTAAAAATATGGAAAATAAGTATTACAGTATTATACTGACAGCTCTTTGGCTGGAATTATACTGTTATTTTACAGTTCCCACACTATTCTCCATTAACAACTTTTTACTGTAAAACTATCTAAAACTGATCAAAACTAATGATTTAAAAGTTAATTTAAAAACAAAATCCCCTGAAATGATAATAATCATAATAATACTAATAAATGAAAACAGCTGCCACGGAACGGCTGACAACGTTAGGCAGTTATTAAAGCTGAACATTTTCAGTATCTGCAAAATCCATAAAAACACCATTACTACTTCAGTACTTTTTCTTGAACTATAATAAGTGACGGCGAACATTACATTTATTAAACTTTGTATTTTCCTCGCCCTGTCTAAACAGGCCTAGTTTGACTGTTTGGAAAGCAAAGAGTTGAAATTATCAGCCAAATTCTACTTTACTGTTGTACCTTCCTCGTTCTTCCCCCCCACAGAACACCGTGGGGTTAAAGTCACTACAGCCATTAATATCGATACAACAATTACAATTAAACATATCAAACTGGCTCTCAACAATGAACCTGGACATCTGAGACTATGAAGCCCCCCCTCAAAGTCCATCCCATTCTTTAGTAGCACGGCCACATGGGGATTCCCCGGTGTTGCCTTTCTGGTCCCCCTGGTCCCCTCTCAGCAGCCTATGCTTTATGCATATGCCCAGCAGAATAATCTTTACCACTAACGTTTAGCTACTGCCTGTTACATTAGTGCGTATTGAAAGCTACTTTTTAGCTTTTGGCATCAACCTGCATAACACAAGCTTCTCCCCATAAACTCCCATAAAGCGTTAAAGGAGAGTAGGCCTAACGTATGCTGGCGTGCGGCACGTACTTTTGACTCAATCTTTTTTAGCAAAAAAACAGTCAATAAAATGTTCATCCAACACAAAATCCCATTATTATCATGATTATATTTACCTTCTTAAGAACACCCCGGGGACCGGATGGTAGCTGACGAGAGAACGGGGGGGGGGGGGGGGGGGGGAGCAGCAGCTGATGCCCTCATTTCACTTTTGATTTTGCTCAGATGAACTGCAAAACGGACCGGAGATCCAGTCGGATTTAAAGTTAACTGAAAAAGAAAAGAAAATGTTATATTATATCGTAAGATTATAAGTAGGTTGCTGTAAAAAACAATAAATACTGCTTTTTACTGTAAGATTTACACTGTTCTCTAATCTTGGCTGGTTTAGTGAACTAGTTGATATTTTGTTGAAACTGCTATTTAAATAAAAACCATGTAAGAAGTTTAGAGGGGCCATGTCATCAATCAATTGGGGCGGCTGTGGCTCAGTGGTAGAGCGGTTGCCTGCTAATCCCTGGCCCTGCAGTCCCATGTCAAAGTGTCCTTGGGAAGACACTGAACCCCAAGTTGCCCCCGGTGCTGCGCATCGGTGTGTGTGTGTGTGTGTGTGTGTGTGTGTGTGTGTGTGTGTGTCGAGCAGGTGGCACCTTGTACGGCAGCCTCGGCCACAGTGTATGAATGTGTGTGAATGGTGAATGTTTCCTGTATGATGTAAAAGCGCTTTGAGTAGTCGTTAAGACTAGAAAAGCGCTATATAAATACAGCACATTTACATCAACTTTTTTTTTTGCAAGGGGTTACAAGTGAGAAAGGATTATCTATATTTAAATTATTTCTTTCTATATTTTAAGGCTTATGCTTTTCATTTAAAATCTCAATCTGTAAAGTCTGTCACATGGCTGTAGTGGAGTCAAAAGTTAAGTACAGCCATCTGAAATGTAGTAGAGTTTAAGTATAAAGTAGCAAAACATGGAAATACACAACTGAAGTACAAGTACCTCAACATTGAGTACAGCACTGGAGTACATGTACTAACTCTTTGATGGTGTTTCTTTTTGAAAAGATGTGTTTTATGTGTCAAAACTCCACATTAGATCAGGTTTCTTTGTGTACACCAGCACGTCTGAACGATGTGGCACCCCGGCGACAGCCCAGACCCAAAGGCCCCTCTCTCACTATTCTCTCTCACTTTTCGCTCTCCTCTCTCTCATCGTCCTCTGATGATCATCCAGCCTGGCGTGCCCTTTGCTTTATCTGGCCTGCTGCCCCCCCCCCCACGCCACCGCAGCTCTGAAACTCCCAAAATCACATCAGCAGCGTGTGCTCCGGGAGACAGCTGCGTCAAATTGAGCATGTTTCTCCAGTTAGCGTCTCGGTGGAGCCGGGCCCACGGTTCCAGTCTGGGTTGTTGTCCAAGAGAAAATCCAAGTGGTCTGGGGGGTGGCAGCGAGGCCACATCAGATGCTTCTCTGAAAAGCAAATTGACTACACATTATAAGCTTTAAAAGATCTTGCACAAGAACAACATCAACCCTTTTTGAGCTCTCTTGTTGGCAGCCATACTCATTTCCATTTAGTTCTGTTTATGATTTCTATTTTTCAAAAGTACCAATGAGACCTAAAACAAGTATAGATACTCACACAGATTTGTGGATTTGGATTTTTTTGTGTGGATTTCTTAATTTGAAATGCAGTACATTCTTGCTTCAAATACCGGAGACAGTTTCTCATAATTAACCAGTCTTATTTCCTCTGTTTAGAATGTTGAAGTGAATGTAATCATTAGTCTAATCACCCCTGTATAACAGCCAATCTTCCCTCCAGTGTGACTTTAATGGCTCTCAGTAGGTTTACAGTCAATGAAAGGGAAGACCATTTGACCTAGTTCATCACACTGGAGGCAGTGAGACAGGCGGGCAGGCAGGCAGGCAGGCAGGCAGGCAGGCAGACAGACAGACAGGCAGGCAGGCAGGCAGGCAGGCAGGCAGGCAGGCAGGCAGGGCGGACAGGCAGGCAGGCAGGCTGGGAGAGAGACAGGTAGAGAAACAGGCAGGCAGGCAGGCAGGCAGGCAGAGAGACAGGCAGAAAGACAGACAGACAGGTAGAGAGACAGGCAGGCAGGCAGGCAGACAGACAGACAGGTAGAGAAACAGGCAGGCAGGCAGGCAGGCAGGCATCAGAGGCAAACCAGCATTAGTTCTTATAGATACACTTGCAGAAAGTGGGGCAGTGTTGAGGATCGTAGACCCAGCGGTCGGCCAAGGAGACTTAGTGCAGCAGATGAAAACACATCAGGCTTATTTCCCTTTTAAATGGTAAGATGTCCAGCAGGGACATCAACTCAGGACTGGCAGAGACCAGTGGGACCAGGTCTAGAGATGTCCAGCAGGGACATCAGCTCAGGACTGGCAGAGACCAGTGGGACCAGGTCTAGAGATGTCCAGCAGGTACATCAGCTCAGGACTGGCAGAGACCAGTGGGACCAGGTCTAGAGATGTCCAGCAGGTACATCAGCTCAGGACTGGCAGAGACCAGTGGGACCAGGTCTAGAGATGTCCAGCAGGGACATCAGCTCAGGACTGGCAGAGACCAGTGGGACCAGGTACACCATCTACTGTCTGGAGAAGTCTGGTCAAAAGTGGTCTTCATGGAAGAGTTGCCGCCAAAAGCCATACAGTATATAAACTCTCTCTCTTTATATAAATATACATACAATTGTTAATTAACACTCTTTATTGATCCTCTATGGGGAAACTACAATTTATTTGATTAGTTTTACATTTTTGAGAGGATTTTTGAGACCATTGTGGCACCAACAAATAAAAAGCAGTGAAACATTAATGGAGCTGGCAACATTTGTCCCACTGAGACTGTAACATGCCCACAGATCTGGGAGCTGCCACTGTACCCACAGGATCCCCAGACGGAGGGCCCTCTACCGGCCAGCAGGGTGCCATGCACCTTAGGTTCATCCACCAAATGCATTCCCAGTAGTTATTCATCATCGGAGCAGTGGATGCACCACGCACCAGTAACTCCAGTCACTAATTCAGAACTGTAATCAAAGTAAAACGGATCCTCTGAGTGGAACCCCACAGAAATGGGATTTTTTTATTTGCCCTGTTTAGGATTATGCCAAATCTTGCACTATTGAACTATTCACCGCTCTAACAAAACCTCGACGCTCTCCTTAACTGGCAAGCCAGTTTAGCCGGATCATGCTAGCTCTAGCATTAATAATTCACTGTAGAGTACATAATAAGTTGATGCTGCAGAGTTTGTTCTCATTGATAGTATTAGCCGAGGTGAGCCTTCTTGGCCAGACTCTGTGACGCCAGCAGACCAGCATAAAGTGGGCTTTAATTGCCCATAATCTCTGCCGTTCTCCTTCCTCTCAGTGCGAGTCAACAGCATATAGGCTACAAATGCCAGGCCTTAGCCAGGCTTTTTTACCTCCATACCAGGGCAAGCTTTACAATGAAGACGTCTTGGAAGAGATTTTCGACTCAGGACTCAAAGGACTTTTTAAATTCACTCCCGCTGTATTGGGATTTTACTCACATGCGGATCCTAAAGCACACTGTTTTCCTCCAACAACACGTCTGTGGCGTTGCCGCACCTGAAAGGCATTTCTACTCAGGAAAACCTAATGAAACAACACACATTGAAGAAATGCCTCCACATCTGTTTGCTCTGCCTATGATGTGCATGCTGATCTCTCACCATGAAGAGCCTGTGCTCCAACCTACTTTCTTGATCATTCTGCCTCATATATTTGTGTCAGTGGGCCACTCATTTGAAGAATACACTTTGTTTTATTGTCAGCCTTGATATAGCACAGTGGCCTTTTAAAGTCCCTGGATGAAAGGGTCAGAGCTTTATTTCATCTCCAGTCAAATCTTACAGTTCAAGAATTTTGAGCACATGTCCTGTTTATTCCACACACGCTGGATGGCTTGCTAGGCAACGGCGGAAGTGATCCAAACGGATTGTATGGGAAGGACATGAATGATAACCTTAGATGGCAGATCCCAAATTATTTAATGGCCTTCATTCATGTAGTCTTACTATGATAGCCCTGACAAAAAAAAATCAAGCATAAGGTAAACCTACAAATCATAATAATTCTAAGTTTAAAAAAAAGAAGATATAGAGTATATGTGGGCTGTGTCTATTCTCTTATGTTCACACGATGTGGCTAAACTCAGTTGATCACACACATCCATCACGTTAACTAAAAATAAATTCCGACACACGTGCCCTTAATAGAATATAATCAAAATCATCCAGTTGAAATTTACAAAAAGCCCTATTATTATAATTCACATCAGCGTATTGTCAAAGGACTATGGGTTAAATTGAATTTGTATAAAAAAATAATAATAATAAAAAACGGTATATAGAAAGTGGTCTATCTCGGAAACTAATGAGGTGAGTTTAATATGTGGTTAAAAGCGGAGACCACCACTGTTCATTTCTTACCGGAATGTCCGTTTGTTTAACCTCTTCACGGTACGTTAACCCCTGTCAGGACGGGCTCGTCAGCGCGGCACAAAGGGGCTGCGGAGCGGGACCTTTCCCCCGTGCGTCAGCCCAGGCCTGCACTCCCGAAGAGGAATGAAATAAGGGGACACCGGGGAAACGGAAAGCAAAGGGGAGGAAAAGTACTGCAGGGTGACAAACTCGCTGAAAAAACTATCAGGGCCACGGTTTTCTGTTAAACGTTAAACGGCATGTTTTCCTTATAGGGGACATATGTTCCTGAAAGTGAAGGATGCCTCCAAGAGGGAACTTTGTGAACTCCCCCTCTCAGTCATGTGGGACATGTAGTCTCTCTCTCTCTGGCGTTTGGCTTTGTGGAGGAACATGCTAATGCTTTCTAGTTAAGGTGTATTATTTCTTCATAATTTCATACCATAGTTGAAAACACGTGGCCGGGCCGACTTGCTGACCTCCTGTAATAAGCTTATGGCGAAACAGATCCGTGTGCGTAAACGGAGCCAAGACCCGCGCACAGTGTTCAGTCAGGCTTTAAAAAGAGAAAAAGAGAATAAAAAAAAGAGAGAATTCCAGCTCATAGTCCGGGGTTAGACTAAATCACAAAAACACTTCACGTAAAGGGAACTGAAGCACTTTAATTGATTCTGCACATATTTTGTGCAGAATCAGTTTGACCTAGTTAGAGTTCCGTTAATTGTCCCGCAATGCTTTGACATGTCTCTGTCGTCACTGGACTGGACTACTCAAACACTTCCACAGCAGATAGAACTAGAGGCTATAGACTGGGTTTGAAATATCTCAGCACCCCAGTCCTTTTCCTACAGGCCAAGGCAACACATTATCCACGTTAAGCACAATATAGATCAGATTAGGAGCATATTACATTGACCCCAATACAACTGTTATTTGCATTAGTTAGTTAGTTTTTTATCAACCTGCACCCTTAGGCCGCGTGCACTATCCCAGCTGGTGGTTTGCCCAGTCATTGGTATTAGTAGACTTGGAGCCACTGCTGCTGTAACAGGGCCGCGGAACCAGCTCCTCTTTCTCCCTCCACTCATCTCATGCTCAGCTGAGCACCTATCACATTCAACGATCGCGTGAGAAAGGAGAGGAGGGCATGAGGAGAGGCCACGGGGTCGAGGGCGCGAGCTATCAGTGAGCTCGGGGGGAGTGAATCAAATGTAAATAAGGATGGCGGGGGCAAGCTGTCAGACCGTTAACACGCTGTTCGAATGACTTCATGATAGTCCGCCGACAGCTTCAGGTAATAGACGGAGCCGCTGGCACAATCCGGGTGTTAGCCAGAGGAGCGGAGGCTGACATTAGCATTCAGCACTTACTGGATGCATAATTATTGGTCCATTGCTTATTATAATTCTGTGGTAGACATAATTTTCCAAACAAACTATGGCCTAATTTATAATTTCATTTGAGTGATTTTTGACAGTAGGCCTACTTCTGGTGTGTTTCTCGTCACAGATGTGAGGTTGTCCACCCAAAACGCAAACATCTGTTCATGTTGGAATACCTTTAAAACCTTTAATAACTGATGATTATTGATTCGCAATAATTCAAATTTCACAAACATGTTATATAAAATAAAACAGGTATTTTCAAAAAAAGTGAGTGATGCTGTCGTAGATTCCCTCTCAGTGGTTATGGCTTTCTTTCTATTTGACTGACTTCTTCTTTACATCACAAATAGAGGTTTCTTATAACCACATTGCCGAAAACAATATGGATGCATGGATGTTTGTTATATGGATCCCATACAACGATCTTCGCAGGTAAAATGATTACTTCCATTGAATTTAAAAATTTGCGTGTTTTTATTCAGTTTTATAACATTTTAAAAAAAGGTCTGAAGTGTTCATATTCTGCTCATTTTCAGGTCCAAAACTGTATTTAGAGGTTATATCAATATAGATTTATGTGGTTTAATTTTCAGAAATCACCATATTTTACATTTACTGCACATTGCTGCAGCTCCTCTTTTCACCCTGTGTGTTGAGCTCTCTGTTTTAGCTACAGAGTGAGGCATCTCACTTCTATACTATCTTTGTTGGGAGTCGCACATGCTCAGTATCTAGGTAAGGACTACTAGCCAGTCAGAGAAAGAGTCTGAGGGCCCTGACAGTACCTAGGTAAGGACTACTAGCCAGTCAGAAGCAGAGTATGAGGGCGTGCCCTGACAGTACCTAGGTAAGGACTACTAGCCAGTCAGAAGCAGAGTATGAGGGCGTGCCCTGACAGTAGCTAGGTAAGGACTACTAGCCAGTCAGAAGCAGAGAATGAGGGCTTGCCCTGACAGTACCTAGGTAAGGACTACTAGCCAGTCAGAAGCAGAGTATGAGGGCGTGCCCTGACAGTACCTAGGTAAGGACTACTAGCCAGTCAGAAGCAGAGTATGAGGGTGTGCCCTGACAGTACCTAGGTAAGGACTACTAGCCAGTCAGTAGCAGAGTATGAGGGCGTGCCCTGACAGTAGCTAGGTAAGGACTACTAGCCAGTCAGAAGCAGAGAATGAGGGCTTGCCCTGACAGTACCTAGGTAAGGACTACTAGCCAGTCAGAAGCAGAGTATGAGGGCGTGCCCTGACAGTACCTAGGTAAGGACTACTAGCCAGTCAGAAGCAGAGTATGAGGGCGTGCCCTGACAGTACCTAGGTAAGGACTACTAGCCAGTCAGAAGCAGAGTATGAGAGCGTGTCCTGACAGTACCTAGGTAAGGACTACTAGCCAGTCAGAAGCAGAGTATGAGAGCGTGTCCTGACAGTACCTAGGTAAGGACTACTAGCCAGTCAGAAGCAGAGTATGAGAGCGTGTCCTGACAGTACCTAGGTAAGGACTACTAGCCAGTCAGAAGCAGAGTATGAGGGCCTTGACGGTACACACTAAAGACTGTCATTAACTCAAAATCCTCTGAGCTCAACTAGTGGTCAAAATAATTAATTATCTGCCATTTAAAAATTAAAAGAATTTAAGAAATTAAATCATATAAATTAGGTTTATTGACCATGAGTTAAAAAAAAAAAAAAGTTGAAATAAGTGACACAAAGGTTTTCAAAAAGAGTCAAAAGAACGAGGCGGAAGGACAACACAGGGTTAAGTAATGAGACTGAATGGAGCGTTCTACATGGCCTGGGTCCCACTGTAGAAATATTCTCACCCATTTCTGCATTTGCATATGTAAAAAATGGGTAAGGCATTAGAGAGACAGAATAGATAGAATATAACTCACTAACTAGGTTTCTCTTCTTTACACTTCCTCTCCAGAAGAAAAGAGAGGATGCAAAACTCAAAGACAAGAAAAAGAGTTCTAAATAAAACAACGGATCAGCAGCACAACACTTTAAGTCCAAATACAGATGTTTTACAACCTGTACAGAATGTTGTATTGAACGACTATTACAATTCATAAATAGGAATTTATAATTGAAAAATACCCATCATAGTGAACTGTGAATCAATGGAAAAAAAGGGTGAAAAACAGCTCGAAAACAATATCAGATATCATGATGGGGTGTAAAAAACTGAAAGGGGGGGGGAGGGTAGTTGAAGAAAGCCAGGGCAGCTACTAGCCTAACCTTAAGCGACAAAAGAGTAAAGTGTGTGTGTGTGTGTGTGTGTGTGTGTGTGTGTGTGAGACCAGGCTGCACTCTGTTTTCTTCGGTCTTGTCACGCAACGTTCCTCGAAGCCCCGCCCTTCTTCCACTACATTTCCTGAGTGAGTGAATGAGTGAGTGAGTGTGTGAATGTGTGTGTGTGTGAATGTGTGTGTGTGTGTGTGTGTGTGTGTGTGTGTTTGGAGTCCCTCTGACCTCCCGACCAACCTACACACACATCTGACAAATGGCCTATTTTCACTGACTGTCAGGCTAAAGAGATTAGAATATATTAGTCTCCATACTCATAGTCCGGGCCCTTTAATGTGCTGTCAATGAATTAGTGAGTACACGGATCACCAATCTGACCCCCCCCCCCCCCCCCCCCTCCTAAACTAAATCGCCCATGTGGACACACAATACCACTGATACAAGATATACGGTCCCCCAGCCTCTGTCCCAACCTAATGGGGGTGTGCAGCATGGGGGCCCTACACATGGAACCGGCAGTGGGAAGGCGTCTCTTCTTATTCCTCTCACTCCAGACATGACATCTGGGACAAAAGTCATCTTTACGCACAAATATAGTATCGGTCATCTGAAAAACCATAACACGCTTATCGTGCAAATGGTTTTCAAGAATCTCAGTCAAGTCGAGTTGCTTTTGACTCCGAGAATCCTTTAACTCACAACGCTCTTACCAAAACACATTATACTAATGAAATGCTTATTTGTTTTTAAAAATGACAAATTTTGTTGAAAATAACAGAATAACGTACAATATTTTTTTTTCAATTGAATTGGTGAATTCAGAAAATAAACTATTTTGTGCCCATTATTGCTCAAAATCTCAATTACGTTTTTTGCGTTGATGTTGCAAACAACATCAGGAAATATTTCAGTTTTCACTAGCATTTTATTTGTTGAATATATATAATATGTTTAAATAAAATATATAAATAAATAAAATAAAATAAATATTTTTTTCTTTAGCTGCTATCAGTTTGGGATTTTTCTCTTTAGCTTTTAGTTTCCCTGTTTTCCTCGTTCCCGGTGAACAAAAGAACACTGAACAGGTTTGACATTTTGTAAATCAAAATAATCATTTCACATAACGGTGATCGGTGATGATCCTGTCGTCAGTAATGTAAAATATGAGCAATGCAATTTGAGGTTAAATTGCAGAGTGCAGTTAAAGAAAATCTAATTCATTCATTAAGAAAAAAACAACAACTTTAGTTTAGAAAAAGTTTGGAAAGAGGGATCTCAAACAAAAAAATAAATCTGTATTTTAGTCATATTTGGATTATCCTATATAATACACACGTAACATACTTTGTGTAAAAACAATACATTAAATGCATTGGAAGACAAAATTAATGTTCTACCAAAGTTTATTCATCTTTTTTAGGTCGCTTACACTTGAATGAATTTGACTAAAAGTTTTTTTCAACATTTCATCAAAGGGGTTTAGCTTTTAGCACAAATAATCATTTTTCTTTAAACCACCATTGGAACATAAATGATTTAATTCACCTCTCACCTTTGTGCATTTTCTCATATCTTTCCCAAAAATTCCCAGGGCTGGAGTTTCCTCAACACTTCCCCAGAGTGATAGACGAGGAATCCCACACTTCCACAAGATCATACACACACTGCAGGGTAACGGGGGAACATTCTGCGTGCGTGTGTGTGTATGTGTATGGTGTGTGTGTGTGTGTGTGTGTGTGTGTGTGTGTGGTGTGTGTGTGAGAGGCTTGATTAGATACATGAAGGCCTACTGCTGAGTTCTGCCCGCAGTATTCTGTCAGATGATTGGATGAAGCTACACACTTTCCTCTCCCTGCACAGGTCCCTGGCCTTTGTCAGGACCCATACTGTCAGAAACCATTTGCCCACCACCCAGTCAAACCACAACACACACACACACACACACACACACACACACACACCTCTCTCTCCTCTCTCTCTCTCTCTCTCTCTCTCTCCTCTCTCCACACACACCACACACACTCTCATGCATGTATGTAAGTCATCACCAAATGTTTTCTTCAGCCCTCACTGTTTCTCACCCCCCCTATATGCTTTCTCGGCTGTCACTCATCCACTTGTATTTCTATCTATTTATTTATTATTGATTGTTCTAGAATTAGCTCATTATATACATTTCTTAAAGTGCCCATATTATGAAAAAAATCCCTTTTTCTGTGATTTGGGGTGTTATTTTGTGTCTCTGGTGCTTCTACACACATACACACTTGGAAAACCATCCATGGTGTTCTGAGTGAGATCCGGTTTCTGAATGTCCTCTGTCTTCAGTCTCCGGGTGAGCTGTTCAACATCTGCACGGCTTTCTACGTCACCAGAGACGAGGTGGCTAACCCTAGCATGCTAGCTTGTTCTCAATGGCAAAAAGCTGCTCCAACAGCCACTAGTTGACAATAATCTCTAAAAGAACTACTTCCTGTCCCTGTAGTGCAGGTATTCCAAGTGGCCCTGGTCTAGAAGAAGTCTCCAAGCTAATCCTGCCTTGGACTGACTAAAGCTGGAGAAAGAGTTATCTAGCTGATGGGATCTTACCGAGGTACTGCGCATGTGCAGCTCCCAACAAAGACAGTATAGAAGTGAGATGTCTCACTCTGTAGCTAAACAGAGACCTAAACACAAAGGGTGAAAACAGAATATGCAGCAATGTACAACAAAAATATGGTGTTTTTTGGAAAACAAAACCATGGAAACCTATTCTGGTACAACCTCAAAATACAATTATGAACTTGAAAAAGCAGAATAAGGGCGCTTTGAGCAGCCCCTGGGCAGACACATCCACCAAGGACTTATGCCATCAAACGTTGTGTTTGAGAGAATAATCCTTATAGGCTACATCACGTAACATTAGGACCACTTTCCATTTAAAATGCTTGGTTAATGGCCACGTGGTTGGTTAGGTTTCAGCTGTAATTAAACTGTAGAGAGAGTAGAGCCTTGTCTGATAGTGATAGTGCTGTTCTACCAGCTCTAATGGGCCTGTGCTGTACTACAGTGTGATCATGTGTCCAGACATAGACCAGACCACGTTCCTAACCCAGTGGACCGATCTGCTTCCTGTGCTGGTTGATGATTGCACTCATATTGTCTTATTCTGGTTTGCTGGGATTCTATTCTACATGTTTAATGTGAGTTCTAACCACAAGATGGCACCAGAGTTGCATTAATACAGTCTAAAAACAAAGCCCACTGCCCCCCCTCCATTCTTCTCAGTGGTTGTCATGGCATCATGTACAGTATGCTTTTCTGCTGCTCCTGAAGGATTTTCCTCTCCTCGGTCCTTGCTACCAGTTTGGGAAGGCTAATTGCCGAGCACGCCTCTCTTCCACTGAGTGAATGATTTAGGAGGTCACATGATTCCCCATTGGCCTCGTAATAACTTCTGGGGTTTAAGTGGGGGGGTTCCCAGTCCAACAGGACAGCTGAATGGCGTCGTAGCCATCTGATGGGGACCCTGGGATTTGTTTATTTCAAAGGATCCCCATTAGCTGACGCCAAGACGACAGCTAGTCTTCCTGGGGTCCAAACAATACATCCAAAAGACAATAAATACAACCAAAATTACTCACAAATATATCATATATAAATTCACAAACAAAACTGACAATGCAAAAAATACTAACAAACTAAATATAATAAAGAATAATATAGCACACGATACAACCTCACTCAACCAATCCAGACAATATTATGATATCGAAAACAAATGTAGTCTAAGTCTTTTTTTAAAACCAGTTTTTCCCTTGTTGTCCCGAATCCCAACTGGAAGATTGTTCCAATATACAACTGACCTATAAAACACAGTCCTCTTCATCCAGTCAGATTTAGGTAGTGGTAAAGAAATCTGTCAACTATACCCTCTTGTATAATGTGAATGCATATCTGAACAATAAGTTACATTATCATAAAAAAATTTAGGAATCCCAGTATTAATAATTCCATGAAAATATACTAACATATTAACAGATAGTCTATTCTTGACCTCCAACCAAGCAAGACGTTCATGCATCTCTGCAACCCTAGTTCTCGAAGAACAACCAAGAACCAGTATTGCAGCCTTATTTTGTGCAACTAGTAATTTTTTTAAATGACTGCTTGATGCCGCAGACCATACAACAGAACAATAATCCAAATGACACAAAACCAATGAACAAACAACACGCCTAAACAACTGTAATTTTAAAAACTGTGCACATTTACGAACAACTGCCACCGCTCTACCCATTTTAGTAACAACATTGTTAATATGATCCGACCATGACAATGTGGAATCAAGCCAAAGTCCCAAAAGCTTCACTTTTTTTACTTGCTGTACATTTTGACCATTTACGTGTATATCAATTTTGGGATTATCAGATAATCTATACTTAGAACCAAATATTATACTCACAGTTTTTGAAATATTTATGGCAGGCGACTGGTGTGGTGCAGGCTAAAGATAGAAACCTTTATGATTACTGACAACTGACGTGACAAACAACAAGAATGGGAACAAAAAATTGGACAGTCAGCTGCTGCAGACAAAAACATGGATTGGCTGGCGTGGGTTACACTAGCAATTTACAGGTTTGGCATGCTCTTGACGGCATATATACAGGGGTAGGTGTAAACGAACACTTTGCTGAACCTCTCAGCTGGGCACGATGTTAGTTTTGAAAAACACACACACACACACACACACACACACACACACACACACACACACACACACACACACACACACACACACACACACACACACGGACAGGGAGAGGCAGAGGAAGTGAAAGACTGATGTGGTGCTGATTTAAGCTGTCATTGTTGGCCACATTGTCACTGGTCTGAGAAGATTACAGCACGTTCATTGGCCTGTTTTTGGGACTTTTATTGCCGCTCTTCATTCAACCCCAACCGGCCCGTCACACACCAGCCTGGGTCTGTCCCAGGTTTCTCCCTAAGAGAAGTTTTTCCTCATCACTGTCACACTGCTTGCTCTGAAGGGAACTATTGGAACTGTTGGGTCCTTGTAAATTATAGAGTGGTCTAGACCTACTCCATCTGGAAATTATAGAGTGGTCTAGACCTGCTCTATCTGGAAAAGATAGCCCTTAATATTGAACAGTTGAAAAAGTGAGAATAGTGCAAAGAGTAGATAATCTGTCGGTGTCTGGCTAGATTTTTTTTTTTAAATGTCCCGTTTGTTCTGGACACACACTCCGCACTCTTGTCTGCTAAAAACGCAGTGATCCAACCAACCAGCGGTCTGCAGGTTTCTACGTCAACTTTTGGTATCGCCTCAGCTCGTTTGGAACCTCCACTGAATTAGTACTAAAAAAGTACCTGGTAGCAGGTCCCAGGGACTTTTTTTTGTAATGGAAAACAAAAAAAGGCGAGTAGAGTCGAGGCGAGTAGAGTAGATACCACGCAGTGGAAAACCGCCATTAGGGGTCTGTCTAGCACACACCATGAATGTATTAAGAGAACACAGCATTCTTGGTTTGCAGAAAAACATGCTCTCGTTTGTTGGTTTTGGTTCATCTCTTTAAACCAATCTCCTTGCACCAGGCAGAGCCACGGTACCTCCGCACATAGCCTCAGGAAAGAACTTCAAAAGTTGTTTTAGTCTTCAACAGAAACTCTGATTAGAGAGATAGTCCAGCTAGCTGTCTGGATTTACCCTGCAGAGATTTGAGGACCAGGTAACCATAGTCCTCAGATTGGACAGATAGTCTAGCTAGCTGTCTGGATTTACCCTGCAGAGATCTGAGGACCAGGTAACCATAGTCCTCAGATTGGACAGATAGTCTAGCTAGCTGTCTGGATTTACCCTGCAGAGATCTGAGGACCAGGTAACCATAGTCCTCAGATTGGACAGATATCTGCTAGCTGTCTGGATTTACCCTGCAGAGATCTGAGGACCAGGTAACCATAGTCCTCAGATTGGACAGATAGTCCAGCTAGCTGTCTGGATTTACCCTGCAGAGATCTGAGGACCAGGTAACCATAGTCCTCAGATTGGACAGATAGTCTAGCTAGCTGTCTGGATTTACCCTGCAGAGGTCTGAGGACCAGGTAGCCATAGTCCTCATAGTCAGAGTTAATTAGAAGTATAGAAAAGGAAAGAAGAAAATGGGAGGTAACTGACATCCGTCTGATGAGAGGGAATTTCCTGTAGCTTTCAGAGGAATCCCGGAAGTAGAACGTCCTGGGGCCAGTTGTGCAAAACATTTAATCTGGATCAAAAAGAGGTGTATCTGTCCAAATACTTGTGTAATAAAGGCTGCAACAACTAGTCATTTAATCAAAAATATCAAAAGTCGCCATCAACAATGCAATGTTTAGTTTATTTTGTGGAGCTGTCCTGTTATCTTTATTATACATTTTCTACTGTCCAACCAGTAGAGCACGTCCTGTTCTGTAGATGTGGTCCTTATTTATATATTTTATAACTTTATTTAAATATTTTCTACTGTCCAACCAGTAGAGCACGTCCTGTTCTGTAGACATGGTCCTTATTTATATATTTTATAACTTTATTTATATATTTTGTACTGTCCAACTAGTAGAGCACGTCCTGTTCTGTAGACATGGTCCTTATTTATTTATTCATGTTGGACCAGTCCAATATGACCGTCAGTTACCTTTTGATGTAAGAAAACTTTTTGGGGGGAATTTTACACATGTTTAAAGTTATCAGAATTTACATAGATATTGCATTATTCATAATCAATATTGAAATATCACATTTTGTCAGTATCGTGCAACCCTAGTATGTGTGTGTGTGTGTGTGTGTGACAGAGAGGGAGACAAATATAAAAAGCTTCAAGTAGACCCTAATAATATAATCATATTGTTTCTTCCACTCATTAAAATATCTGACTTTACTGCCACTATCTGTTTCTGCTTCTCTATCATATTTATATGTGTGATTCATAGCCTACATCACATAAAAAACTACCTCTGTCCCTGTTCTGTTTTTAAAGACACAACGTTAGGTTTTTCAATCAGATTGATTGTCAAACTGGAAATGTCCCCGTGTTTCTCCCTCTTCGGGGATTATGTTCCCAGTTTTGATCTCGGACGTCTGGTGACTTGATATCATATCATATTAATGTTAAGCCCACTATGAATAATAAAATATGCCTAACCATGTGTACTGTATCATTGCTACATGCATGACCTTTGCAGCAACAAAAACAAAACGTGTGAAAATCGGTTGAGTATTCAGTGAGGGTGATTAATCAAATGCGCTGACAGCCAAACACGTTCCACTGAGTGGAGCGGGTGACCGGTCCAAGATGGCGGCCCCACGGCGCGTCGGCGCTGTAGGCAGTAGCGGTCGATGCGCCGTCTACTCTTCATGTGTCTATGGCCTGTCTGTTGGTCTAGGTGTTGCATTCAAACATGACCCCCCCCCCCCCTACAAAAGCGGGGCCTTTAGGTACCGTTCACTGCGTATTACAATCACACTGTGTAACTGCATCTCTAAACAACAAATACAGGTTTAGTAGCCCTATATTTCATATGGCTTACACCAGGGTAAACTGCAACAATAACCCTTATTAAGATGGCTTAGTTTAAACTTTGGGCCATGTGAACTGTTTTTTCACACTCATAAGTAAAGACAACAACACATCATGTGGTCCAGACACTAGGGGTGCCAGAAAAAAATGGGTCATTTTGGAAGGCAATGACAAACAAACCAAAAATGTTGTGTAGTTTTTGTCTTGTAGGCTATGACCTGATGTTTTGTTTCCCCACAGCAGAAGCAGGGAATCTCAAAGGAAGCATTACGCCAAGCAGAACGTTGTTCTGTAGGTCATTCATCACTCCCTGTGTAGGAAAAGCCTTTTGTGTTGCTCTTCTAGACCTAGTGTTGCACTTTTGCATGATATTGTACATTTGCATGATCATCCGTTAAACTACTGTAATTCTAAATCTAAATCACATACAGACCTGTGTGGACCTTTAATTTGAAAAGATGATGAATGTAATGTGTTTCATGTTGTGGGTGACTTTCTGTCCTGCTGTGAGCTTTCCAGGATGTCAGCTGTATTGGATAAGGGTGCTGTAGACTTAACCTTCAGCTGTACCAAGAAAAACCCCAATCCCCTCAATGAGTGTCCCATTGAATATTATTTACACAGCATGCATTGTCCTGTGTGCTCTCTCTGTAGGTGGATCCTCTAAGATCATCTGATGCTCTTAAAGGGTCTGGATATTGCGTGGTGTTTTTAGCCTCCCTGCGGCACCAAAGACAGCTCAAGGACTATACGTTAAAGGGCGAGATCGCACGCACAGACACAACACAACACAACACAAAGTAGCATAGTACACACTACTCTGTTGCCAAGGAGGTTGTGTTGTTTTGAAGGTCAGCGGCCTGCTGTGCAGTGTGTCGCCACATGCTCACTTTCTTTCCCCTATACACTTGTGTCAGCTGTGATTTTTAATGCTGGTGTGTGTTTTCTTAAACTCCCTTGGCTTTTCTTAATTACCCTATGCATTATGTATCATGGTCCTTTGTTGAAATAAGATTCCTCAGAATGAGCCATTTCTGTGGATAACACATACATTTTGTTTTATTGGGACCTACAGTAAACATATGTAGATATAAATAGTTTGTAGGTAACTGACAAAGATTCAATATGGAGATGAAACAGTTTATACATTTCATATCACGATTGTGATGACCAAAACTATCAGGGTTTATCACGGCCTGAAGTGTTCAAAAAGTACTGACACACACAAAATCATCAGTTCACCAAGTTTTGAATTGAATTGTGTAAAATATAGTATTTTCAACATTATGCACTATCCTTTCAGATTTCCTTTAGAAAAAGCTGAAAATCTCTAGAGACTTGTCACTTCCTTCTGCCAAACCCACACTGCATGGAGGACTTGTTGAATGAGGTTGATGGTGGACAGTATTAACGGTAATACCATTTAACCGGTGTTTATCATGAAACCAATGAGGTGTCAGCCCTAATTCAGCCATAAACATTTCTATAGTTATATCTGTGGTCATGCCATAGAGACTGGGGAAGGAAGAGACAAAGTTATTTTCATCCTGACAAAAGCCTGTTGGGATGCTAAAATGGCCCGGTTACACCAACCACCATTAAAATGGCCCGGTTTACAACCAACCACTATTAAAATGGCCCGGTTTACACCAACCACTATTAAAATGGCCCGGTTACACCAACCACTATTAAAATGGCCCGGTTTACACCAACCACTATTAAAATGTCCCGGTTTACACATACCACTATTAAAATGGCCCGGTTTACACATACCACTATTAAAATGTCCCGGTTTACACATACCACTATTAAAATGGCCCGGTTACACAACCACTATTAAAATGGCCCGGTTACACCAACCACTATTAAAATGGCCCGGTTTACACAACCACTATTAAAATGGCCCGGTTTACACATACCACTATTAAATGTCCCGGTTTACACATACCACTATAAAATGGCCCGGTTTACAACAACCACTATTAAAATGTCCGGTTTACACAACCACTATTAAAATGGCCCGGTTACACAACCACTATTAAAATGCCCGGTTACACCATACCACTATTAAAATGGCCCGGTTTACACATACCACTATTAAAATGGCCCGGTCATACCATAAATCCGTACCATACACTTAAAATGGCCCGGTTACACCAACCACTATAAAATGGCCCGGTTACACCAACCACTATAAAATGGCCCGGTTGTCAGCAAATTCATAGCTAACGTGGTATGTAATAGCCCGATCATTAACTAAACCCATGTAGAAAAATTAATAAACGGTCCAGCGTGGGATTATAACAAAGTGTGTCTGTGTGTGAGTCAATTGTAGCAGTCTAAAAAATGAGGTCATCACTGCAAATTCTGATTTGAACCCAATTTAATGATGTCATCATAATGACGTCCCCACCTTGCCTACTGCTTTAGTTGATGTGTTGAGGTCATGAATGACAGACATCAACTCATGTCAATTTTCTGATGATTCCTAAGATGAAAAGGAATGAAGAATGCAGAAATCATGAATGAATGCATGCATGAATTGATAATTCATGTACACTTACCATAAAGGGTTGCTATGCCTATAGCAGCAGTTCCAAAGAATTTGTTTAGTGCCATGCAATAAATATATAGTTATATATTGTTTTCACATGTTCAGTGGGGGCATTTTCCAAAAGACTGCTTTAATTCAGAAAAATAAAGTCGGTCCCACACAAAACTCACTCAGTGTCTTAGATATGTAGCCTACATACCCAGAAAATGATTCAAATCTAACTGTAATATTTAGAAAAGAATGCCATTAACACCTTCATGACAACACCCCTTCTGATTGGACTACCTGTAGCACAGCAGTGATGACATCATCACAGAGAGAAAAAAATACTTTATTGAAAAACAGATTGAAACACATCTCAGTTAATATTACAATTCATAAAATAGATGATTTGTCAAGGACATCACACAGTCTGACCAATAGGAGCCTCCGGGAGGAGGTCAGGGCGTAACCTCTAAACCCCTCCCTCGTTTGTAGAGGTCAAAGGTTGAGTGGGCAGGGCGTGGTGAGGGGTGGGGCTTGTAGTTGACAGGCTCCTCCTCCAGTGGGAGGGGCTTCTGTCTGAGGAGATCAGAGGTCATGAAGAGGAGAAGGGAGGGGCCATCTGCTGCCTGGTTGCCACGGCAAGGGGGGGAGTGTGGGGGGAGCCGAGGCTGCAGCAGCTGGCTGATCAGCTGATCCTTCTGCACATCCACACTGACCAATGAGGTGAAGAGAAGCTGAGACCTAGAGACGTTCACTTCTACAGACACACAGAGAGAGAAACTTAACAATGGTAATATGAAACAGTTATGGATGTACTTCAGGTGAAAGTGAAAGTATTACTACCACGGTTCCTGATGATCTGTTGCTAATTTTAATAAAAGAATGGAGATGATCTGTTGCTGATATTAATACCAGACTGCTTGATGATCATTAATATGACCAGATTTTGTCTCTCTATCAGCCCTACACTACATGTGTTCTGTACAATACAAGACTTTCATTTTCAATTCAAATCCCTCCATTTGTAAATCAATAACAAGTTTATATAAAAGGTCATCACGTTGGCAGATTGTGAACCAATTAGCTGTTTGATCAGCTGAAAGCCAGCCGTTTCCCATCATGCCCTGGTTCTTGCAGTCGGTGAAGAGCAACTGCAACACCTGCCTCTCACAGCTGCCCCCCCGATCTCGTGAGGTTACCAGTGCACGTGTGTGAATGGTGTCAGAACAAGTTGGGATCAAGTGGGACAGAGATCTACCCAGCAAGCATTGGGGGGAGTTGGCCGCTGATGGAATCTGAGCAAATCTGCTGACGTAGCTTGGCCCCGTGTGTGATTACCTTCAGTAGCTCTGGTGTTGATCAGGTTTTTGGTCCTCTCAGATATCCGTAGAGTCTCCTGAACGGCCTTCTGGGAGTTAAACTCCGCCCCCTGCAGGAAAACAGGCCGTTACCAGGATAACCAGGTGGCGCCCGGCTCAGTGTGGATTTATTGAGAACTTAATGATAAAGAGTGTGGACCTGCAGGGACAGAAGCTTCGCCTTCAGAGCCAGAGTGGTGTTGAGCTCCGGCCTCTCCATGCATCCTGGGCCAGGATTGGCTACTGCAGCAGGACGCTCCGCCCACTGTCTGGGGGCTCCACCAAACAGAGAAGGAAAAAGGGTTTTATTGATCAGAGTAAGCAGCAGAAATAAATACAATAAACTCCTTTCCTGGAAGAATCTGAGTTGTGTTCTCACTCTATCCCAAATGTTCAGTCCATAGAGATAAAACATATTATAATAAAACAAGTTACTGCTGTTATTTCTTTACCAGCATGAAGCATTAAAAGGACCTATTTTTAGATCGTCACTAATCACTTCCTGTTCACAATGACAAGGAAAACTCTGGAATCCTAATCTTATTTATCTATTCAGCTTTATTTTGTGGATGTATAGGGCGTTCTACTCTGGTTACCAAGGCGACATGCTCGGCTCCTCCTCTGACCTTTGATTGGCTGCTGAGGCGGGGTGGATGTGCTCTGCCCCGGTGTTGCCGTGACAACCACAAGCTCTTCAAAACCCACCTGCAGGAGACCAGACACAAGGATCATGTTATTATTAACCCAGCATCACTATGGAACGCAATTATATTGTTAGCAAATCAAACGTCGATATACAGAGGCTTTCTGCTTTGGCTAGCACCTCATAGATGTTACATTTGGCTTAATGAGGACATTCTCTACTTTAAACTGATACAGGACTGATATTTGACACAAATGGTATTCAGTATGTGATCATCTTCGATGCCAGTCCTTATGGGTGTGTGTGTGTTGTGTCTATATTGTCCCTGTTAGTGATGGCGTTGCATAGTCTGTCCACCGGAGGACGCTCTACAGCGTCCCTGTTGGTAAGGGCTTTGCATAGTCTGTCCACCAGAGGACGCTCTACAACGTTCCTGTTGGTGAGGGCTTTGCATAGTCTGTCCACCAGAGGACGCTCTACAACGTCCCTGTTGGTGAGGGCTTTGCATTGTCTGTCCACCAGAGGACGCTCTACAGCGTCTCTGTTAGTGTTGGCATTGCATAGTCTGTCCACCAGAGGACGCTCTACAGCGTCCCTGTTAGTGTTGGCTTGCATAGTCTGTCACCAGAGGACGCTCTACAGCGTCCCGTTAGTGTGGGCGTTGCATAGTCTCCACCAGAGGACGCTCTACAACGTCCCTGTTAGTGTGGCGTTGCATAGTCTGTCCACCAGAGGACGCTCTACAACGTCCCTGTTTGGTGGGCGTTGCATAGTCTGTCCACCAGAGGACGCTCTAACAGTCCTGTTAGTGATGGCGTTGCATAGTCTGTCCACCAGAGGACGCTACAACGTCCCTGTTAGTGTTGGGTTGCATAGTCTGTCCACCAGAGGACGCTCTACACGTCCCTGTTAGTGTTGCCGTTGCATAGGTCTGTCCACCAGAGGACGCTCTACAACGTCCCTGTTGGTGTGGGGTTGCATAGTCTGTCCACCAGAGGACGCTCTAAACCGTCCCTGTTAGTGTGGCGTTGCATAGTCTGTCCACCAGAGGACGCTCTACAAAGTCCCTGTTGGTGATGGCGTTGCATAGTCGTCCACCAGAGGACGTCTCATACAGCGTCCCCTGTTAGTGTTGGCTTTTGCATAGTCTGTCCACCAGAGGACGCTCTACAGCGTCCCTGTTAGTGTTGCCGTTGCATAGTCTGTCCACGAGGACGCTCACAACGTCCTGTTGGCAACTTTTTAAGGATTGTGTTTTTGTATAAAGGACTATAAGTTTCATATCTTGAGTTTGTATTTTTATACATCTTATCTATCAGAACTTAAATATATTTAGATGTTCCTCTGTTATGTTGTGACAAACCCAATTATCATAATACTGTTTTAGTGATAACTACAAATAACTATTGAAAGGGAAATCTGTTTATTTTTTGTTACACGTTTGTAGATACATTTTTTTTTTTTAAATATACTGGATATCGGCCATATATCGGAATATCAAATTTTTAAATAACCAAATATTTGTATCGGCCTTAAAAATCCTTTATCTGTTGGGCTCTAATTCAGATATCATTCACACACTGTGGCCGAGGCTGCCGTACAAGGTGCCACCTATTCATCAGATACACACTCACACACATTTACACTCAGACAGCACAAATTTAAACATTCTAACAAAGTGAGAGAAGTAACGTTTCAGATTCATTGAATTGATCAAAACTTATGTCATTACAGATTTGTCATTTTGTTTTAAGGATGTTTTTTGGGGTGGGGGAGCTAAGTTAGGGCAACTTTTTTAATTTAAAGAACCTGGTCCGATGCTGTGCTGGCCTTTCGGACTGTGTGACTCCCCGGGTGGTTTTTTTAGGTTCCCCCCCACCCCCACCCCCCCACACCTGGCGGTTCCCCTTTTTCCCCCTCGCCCTTGGGGCGGGGCCACTTTGCTACTGGTCTTTTAGTGGGCGGGGGTCCGGGGTGGGGGGAGTTTGGGGGGGGGGGCTCGGTGCTGACGGTCGAGCTCGGACGCGATCAATGGGAGGAGGAGGGGGGGGGGGGCAGGGGGGGGAGAAGGGGGAGGAGAGAGGAGGGAGCAGGAAGTCATCCTGACAGGAGTAACAACAGTTACAGTTCAGTTATTAATAGATTTAGTGCACACAGTAAATGAATGGCCATGTCTCAAATACAACTCATGGGGGGGGGGGCATGTAGAAGTACATAGAGTAGCCCAGGTAGGATTGGAGCTGGAACACAAACATACAGCGACTTCCAACATATATTTAGTTAAAAGCAACACGGCTGCTGCTGCCAAAGACAGAGATAACTCTCGGGAGAGACAATTGCAGCTTGAGTCAATGCGTAAGTTCACATTTAGCGTATTCATTTCATATTTAATCACAGGTATGTCATTCCTGGTGAAATCTGGAGACACCATATGGTTATGTACATATCCGACAGACTGAAGAACAACGATACGGATCAAATAGGGAGTTATCTGGAAATTAAAGGTGTCAGGGCCTCAATATCATCTCCCGCCGTAAGTTTAACTCGCTTTGAAGTAAAACAGCTTCTTCATCAGCGGGGTCGTCGACTCAAGGACACGTCCTGTTAGAGAAGAAAACGTTTTATAGTCTCAGTCTATAAACCAACCCTGTTTTTTTATTCATGCAGATAACAAACTGCTCTAAAATGCTCCTGATCCAGACTGAATGAGGAAATGAAAGAGTCCTGGGTCAGTGGGAGGAGACTGAGAGAAGCTCAGTTACCATAGTAACTGACTCTGAGGTTAAGTTCCCTCTCTTTCTAAAAACGAGCTGGAGTTACCATAGCAGTTTTGTGACCGCCGACGCCGCCTGCTCTCCTGCCTCCCTAGTGTGTTTCCCTTTCGCACAAAAGAAGAGGTGTGGACGAGTTACCAAGAAAACGTCCAGCAAAAGACGTAAACATGTCAGAGCGTCCCGCCGACTTGTAATATTTTAACATCAATGTACTGGAACCATTTTTAACTCTGATCTCGCTGAAGTGGCGGGCGGCTGTTTCCTGTCGGCTCTCTGCGGGGGGCGGGGCTGCTCAGTTCCCCCCCGCGAGAGAGAGACACAGACAGACAGAACTATTCAAAGAAACAAACATCGCAACTTCATTGCAACAAACGTACAAAAAACATCTAAACTTTTATCGCAATTTTTTACAAAGCTCCATTTTGGGCCACAACAGTGATCAGTAAAGCCATCGTACAGCAGAGCGCGGTCAGAAGAGTTCTTTTCTTGTGAAATGATCATTCTGGAGGCTTAATGCTCTTTTAACCTGAGCAATTCTTTCATTGAGCACATGCAGTTGTCGGAAGTATATCCACAAAACTATCGCGATAACATGCGAGACTAGGGCGAGATCTCACTCATTCACTGTGTTACCATAAAACTTATAGTGATGAACAGGCATCATTATAAGACAATCCTAATACCATCTACATTAATTCAAACTGAAGACGGCTGTGGTGACAACCGTCGCCACGGTAGGCACACAAACCAAAACATACTGGACCCTGTTAAAGCTGGCCTACCTACTGCAGTGGTACTGTTATTTAGAACGGTTTCTTAACTCACAATGATGTCAGTAACCTGAAGAAACCGTAACCATTATCAACATCAGTAGCAACACTCCCACTGTTCCCACTGTCCCAACCCCCCCTAAACCGTCACTAGTCTACAGGTTAACGATCTTGGGGTCATCACAAGTGAAGACCATGACTTCTCGTGATCCAACTTGGAGAATACATCTCCTGGCTACAGGGCGGCGATTGAAGTAATGGGACTGTTTTGCCTTTTCCTGCTGGTTCTTTTCTTTCACAGTTGCTAAGCAGGGCCATTTTGGAGTAAGACTTTTATTGGCCTCCCCATTAACAACTGGGCTGGACTAAAGCCTGTAGTGGAGCAGGGAGTGGACCTATGGCTCATTAGAGCCATCACAGGATCTTCCTGTTTGAGAATTTTCTTAGGGATCTGCACATCTCTCTCACTCTGGGTGTCCGTTACCTTGCGGGTGATGAGGGCTAGACAACCATTATCACTCACTACTTCATCAAGAACGCCAAACCTTGCGAAGACTGTTCTTAGCTTTTGGATGTCCAGCCGTTGTCGAGGTCAGATGTAGCGATCCTGTTCCTCTTTTCACTGACAGAGACGGTCACTATCCACGCTTGGACACGGAGCTGACAGAAATCAAACGAGCCAAAGCTACTTCAGCGCGAGACTACAGCTAGTTGTCTGGAACACTATTTACTGTTAAAGGCACAAACACAATTAGGGCCGTTTCCATGGAGTACATAGTCACTAATATGGTCGGAAACTACCATTTTGAGAGGGAAATAAACCGAGAAGGCATGAACGGCTTTCTGGGGACCATCCACCAGATCAGCGGGCGGGGGGGGGGAGAAGCAGAAGAAGAGCCGCTAGCCTGGCTAATGAAGGTACCACACCCATCACAGGTACAAAGACTCCAACTCACCAACAGCAGATAGATCACACACAAAATGGATAAAAATGCTAGAAATAAACTCAAGGAAGAGCTTTGTGAGGATTATTAGCGTAGCCCGGCTGAACTCACTCACTCACTCACCCCAGAGGGCAGCTAGCTAACGCTAGTTAGCAGCTCACAGGGTAGCTGGGTGAATTTAAAACAATGTCGGAGTTGTTGTCATGTAAGGTCCATGTTCATGTTGCACAGACATTTTAATGCATTTTGTGTCTATTAAGAGGCATAAATACACTCTTTAGATTAAGCCCCCATAATTGCCATTTTAGCTAACAAGGAAATATAGGCGTTAGTTGCAGTAGCTCCATTTGCTAGCACCAACTCGGATCGTTATTTTCTATTGGCAACTCTCGAATAGTATTAGTTATCAAGATTACTTTAAAAACTGGCCTGAGTTTAATTTAATTTGCATCTGTCTGAAAAAATAGCCAGGCCTACCTGTATGGAGCCAGGGACTTCTTGGCCATGTAACACAGCTCTGTTCATCTCTTGTAAATTTATCGCATCTTCTTCTGATTATTATATTTTGGATTTTGGCAGTGAAGACGCTGTTAAGCGTGTTACTGCTTTAGACAGGTCAGATTTAGATCTAAATAATCACACACACACACACACACACACACACCACACACACACACACACACACACACACACACACACACCACACACACACACACACACACACACACACACACACACCACACCACACACACACACACACACACACACACACACACACCACACACCCACACACACAGGAATGATTCACGTTTTTGACATCAGAACAACACCGATGTGTAAAAAATATACAGCAGCCGATATATCGTGCACCACTAGTTACCTGTGATTAAACGAAAATGAATACACTATATTAGAGCTTACGCATTGACTCAAGCAGCAATTTTCTTCCACACCAATTCTCGCTGATCTACAGCAGCCATTTCTTTTTAATTTATTTTATAAACTATATACAGTACATGTTCAAACTCGCTGTACAATCCCCTCCAAAAGTAAAGGAATCGCAAGGCAAATTTCTTTGTTTTTGTTGTTCACTAAAGACATTTGGGTTTACGATGAAAAGATGAATATGGGACAAGAGTTCAGAATTTCAGCTTTTATTTCCTGGTATTTCCATCTAGATGTTAAACAACTCAACTACATGTCACCCTTTGTATTAGACCACATCATTTTTAGGTGAGCAAAAGTAATAGAACAAATGATCTTAAATTAAATAACATTTAATATCTGGTGGCATAACCCTTGCTTGCAATAACTGCCTCAAGCCTGCAACCTATCGACATCACCGAACTGCTGCAGTCTTCATTTGTGATGCTGCTCCAGGCTTTTACTGCAGCTTCTTTCAGTTCTTATCGTTTATTTGTTGTTGTTTTTTGTTTTTTTTTGGGGGGGGGGGGGGCATCTAATTCATGCTCCATTGGCAGTGTGCTTTGGCCAATTGTCTTGCTGCATGATAAACGTCTTCCCAATTAGTTTGAGTGCATTTCTTCGTAAATCGGCAACCAAAATGTTTCTGTACATTCTGACTTCATTCTGCTGCTACATACTCTGTGAATCATCAATAATATTATGAGCCTGTTCCAGAAGCGGCCCATGCATCCAAGCCATGAATTACCTCCACCAGCTTCACGATGAGCTTGTATCACTTGGTAGAGATTTTTGGTCTCATCAGTCCATAGATGGTTCCACAACTTTTCGGCTTATCTCTGTACTTTTTGCAGATCCAATCCGCTTCGATCTATTGCTTGATGACGGTTTGCTCTTTGGAAATGGCATTATTTGTGCTGTCCTATTGTCTTTACAGTGGATTGTGACTCCTTCACCCCGGCACTGTGTGGTGCTTGGCGATGTCAGTTACTGAGTTTTGTGGGGTTTCTTCTCACTCTGACCATTTCTGTCATGCTACTGTTGTTTGCTTGGCGACCAGCTAGACGTCTGGTTGTCGAAACCAGGGGTTTCTGTTCTTTTTCTTAGAGATACTTCAAATCGTTGGTTGCTATGGCCAATGTTTGTCCAATGGCTCTGGTCCATTTTCCTTCTTTTCGCCTTGCTTTTCTCCCATAGACAGCTCTCTGGTCTCCATGTTGGTTTCTCCTCTTTAACAAGAAACGCAGTCTTTACAGGATAGAAGCCTAGACTAGTCATGCAGAGATATTTAATGTTGAACAGTCTCAACCTAAAAGGCAACGCCTGGGCAACAAGAAACGTCTTTCAGTCACATGTTCCAATAGTTTGGCTAACTTGAAAAATGGGTGGGTTCAAACAAAGGGTGACATGTTGTTGAGTTGTTTAACACATCCAGATGGAAATACCAGGAAACAAAAGCAGGAATTCTGAACTATTGCCTTATATTCATCTTTTCATCTTAAACCCAAATGTCTTTAGTGAACAACAATGATATTGGCCTTGCAGTTCCAATACTTTTGGAGAGGACTGTATGTGGCGTGAGCAGTTTGTTTATGGTTGTTACCATGGTGTGACAGGGTAAATCAACTCAGAGATCAGGGGCCCTGGGGGTGTTCAACAATAACAGCCTCGTCTCAACCCGTTAACAGTGTTTTCTGTGCTGGTGACCTTTCAAGAACACAAGTCCATTCTTTGCATTCCTGACATTGTGAAAAAGTATCCAATAGTAATACTACCAAAGGATAGAAATACTCGCTCCTGCATTTTAAATCTTCTATAAGCATCAAGTCAAAGGAGTCATTATGCAGACTGGCTCATTTCAGATTCCTATCTTTATATTATTAGAATTAGTGACGCACCAATGTGTTCACCACTTTAATGTTGCAGCAGGATTATATCACTGCTGGGCATGAATCACAAGTTATTACTTTACACATTTAGTATTTTCAACCGAAATCTTCAGAACTAGTAACTACAGTTCTAAAGGTAACGCTCGTGCAGTAGTAGTACCCGTTCCTCTGATATTATAACGTGTTAACGGAGTACCTAACTGTTACAAGAGTGACGGAGAATACAATGAAATACGCCGGTACTCAATGTTACTTTCCACCACTGTAGGCCTACATATACATATAAACACTGTATATGAAATATTCCTTTCATTCAATCACGTGAGGTGGTTGTGTCTCTCTGTATGCTCACGTTAGCGTTAGCTAGGTCACCAGCTCTATAACACTGAAGCTCCAGTTAGCCTGCAGAGCTCTCTCTGGGTGTTACCATAGATACAGTCTGAAGGTGTTACCTGATGTGGTCCAGACAGAGCCGATCCTCTCAACGTCTGCTAACATAAACCTTTTAATATCCAGACTTTACAGTTCTCCTCTCCTCTTCTTCTTCTTCTTCTTCTTCTTCTTCTTCTGCCGCTGCTGCTGCTGCTTCTTCTTTTTCTGCTTCTTTTGCTGCTTCTTTTGCTGCTGCTGCTGCTGCTGCTGCTGCTTCTTTTCTTCTTCTTCTTCTTCTTCTTCTTTCTTCTTCTTCTTAATTTTATTGGCAGTTGGCAACCACCTTCAGTTGCATTACCGCCACCAAGTGGACTGAAGTGTGAACGAGAGCTGCACGCAGAAAAAAATAAACAAGAAAATAAAAAAAGAAACTCGATTATTTTCACTACATCAATTCCTCTCATGAACTTAATATTGTGATATGCCTTTTTTTGCCTTTTTTTGATTGATTGGTTAACAAAACAGTAAAATACCATCACACTATGGAATAACATAGGGAATGTTCTCTACAATACCATCACAGTATGGAATAATATAGGGAATATTCTCTACTCTACCATTCCAGCATGGAATAACATAGGGAATATTCTATGCCATCCCAGTATGGAATAACATGGGGAACAGTAACAATATCAGTCTGGAATAAAACTCTAATTTTCCTATTAATGCTGCGATTTTCTGTCCCATAAGGAGGCAGGGTTATTAATTAAATGTCTAATCCAGTTTATTTTGAAAGTGCTATTCAATGTGGTGAAATCTAAGTTCTTAGTTTATTCTAACAGATTTTTTGATATAATGTATTCTGTTTTTCCATATAAAGTTAAACAACATTGAGTCAAGCTACTTTCTACAGCTAAAGAGAGAGCACCATGAGTAAGTCTAGGTATACCATCATAGTATAGACTCATCAACAGCTTTCAAAATGAAGCCATGTTCAAGAGAGTCAAAGGCATTTATAGAAACATGAGGAAACTATTGTTGTTGATAAGATCGTTGTAGTCTAGCACATCCAAAAGCAGTTTAACATTGTTAGCAATATGACGTTTCCGCAGAAATCCAGATTGTGACTCATCTAGGACAGAGTCCAGAACGGATTTCATTCTGTTTGCCAACACTTTATAGTCATTTCATTATCTTTATTTGGCTTTGGAAACAGGGTCATGATACCTTGAATCATACTTGTTGGAGTAGCTTCATTATGAATGCTTTCTGAGAAAACATTTAGGTGCAAAGTTCTTTGTCAAACATTTTGTAGAATTCAGAGGTTATACCATCACACCCTGGACATTTTTAAGACTATCAATCGCTTTCAGAACCTCCACATTAGAGATGTTATCATCACATGCATTCCTCTCCTTGTTCTGATCTATAGATCACAGTATATGGATGTGTATGGATTGCTTTAGGATTATCAACTATCTGGTCATCCATTTGTAGTTGTTCGATCATAACAGGAAGGGATCTGTTTTTTATTACAATCTAAAAGAAGTAACTAACCATTTGGATCTAGATCGAAAGTGAGTTGGACACGGACTCAGAGTCATTGTGTTGCTTGTTGGTAACTTGGATTTCATGGTTCCATACACATCCCGGTTTGTTCTGATTCCTTGGCATAAGAATGCACTATGGAACACATATCTTCTGCTTCTTCCATGGCCCAAAAGATGTTTGAAAGAAATAAAAAAAATTGCACTTACTGAATTAGTCTCTTAAGAAGAAGTTAGGTCAGTTTGACTGCACAGAGGTAGCCGGTTGCTCCAATCTTCTGGACAACTAGCTAGCTAACTTGGCTAAAAACACTTGAATTAGAGGCTCTTCTGGGGAGTTGTCATCTTGAGAAGTTATTTTTCCATAAGGTTTCTTCTGTTCAGCCCTTAGTCATATTTAGGCATATTTCACCCTGCCAAGTCATGCAGGAACAATGTCACCGAGACGCCATCTTGCCGCCCTTCATCATGTCATATGTCCTGTTCCAGCGTGGCTCCACTTCCTGGTCGGTATCATCCTTATTTCTTCAAGACCCGCTGTCTGGTCAAAGCCTTTCTTCACAACCAGGTTTAAAGCCTAGGCCAATGCAAATGTGTCTGACTTGCAAAATACTTTGCTTTGCAAGGAACTTCAAGTCCCAGTGTCAAGTTTCTGTTTTTAGTTGGTTTCATGTGTTTGCTTAGTTTTCGATTCCCTGTTTTATGTTGGTAGTTTCTGTTTTTTCATGTCATGTCTTGTTTTACTCCCTGCCTTGTATTTTCTGCCCAGCCCTAAAGTGTTTCACCTGTTCCTGATCCCTTGTTTTTTTGGATCATTGTTGTGTTGTGTTGTGTTCTCTTCTCTGTCATGTTTGTCAGTGTTCCAGTTTGTTCCTGGTCTTGTGCTATCCTCTGTATTTTTGGAACTATCTTTCTTTTCGTTGTGTTGTACCCTTTGGTTCCATTAACGAGAAGTTTGGTTGATGTTGAAACATGCCTTCAAAGGTGGGTGTTTTTAAAATCCAAATCCAATCACAACATGGTCCAAAAGGGCTCACCACAACAACGGGTCAAAAAGCATCCCTCTCTGTTCTCCGTTTCGGTCACTTGGGTGTTTTTTTTTTTGGGGGGGGGGGGTTATTCTATGCAAAAGTAAATAAACTGAACAATACAAGGGTTAAAACCATATTTTTTGTCTTTTTGTCTTCAGGCTCCTCAAAAAAGGAATCCTCCTGTCAAACCATCTTCATTCAACTCTGTGAGAGACAACACATATCCAGTGTGTCACTCAGGTAATATTGAGCCATTCTGATGTAGGATTTTAAAATTAAAAGCTTGAATGTCCAAGTAAAGCTATATTTGAAAAATTTTTCAGGCTGTTAAAGGGACAATTTTAGTCTTTTTCAGGCTACTCTAAAAAGGAATCCTCCTGGGTGAGACAACACATATCCAGAGTGTCACTCAGGTAATATCAGACCATTCGGATGTAGGATTTTAAAATTAAAGTGGAAAATTTGAATTACAGTTCAACTCAATTTACATTTTTACAACAGACTAAGGCGTTAGAAAGTCAAGTAAGTAGGTGCTGAGCCTTGAAAATAGTAGAGCTCTTTCAAGTAACCTTGTCCACCATGGACAAGACAATTGTTTAAAGTTTGGTAATAACCATAGTTCATTGGAAAACTTACCATTTTTCTTACATTTGTTCTCCACATATCTGCTACTACCACTCTAATCATATTCTCTCCATCAATACTCCATAAAGAAACAAACAATAATCATCAATTACAGAGAGCATATGAAGGTAATTATTACTCTCTGTCAGCTTCTCGCTCATAAGGAATATCACAACTCATCATTGTGGTCAGCGAGATTAAACACTTTAGAATATCTCAAGTCCGAAACTCTAGAATTAATCCCTGAAAGTATAGTCTTGGTTTGACTGAGGGTGAAAACTGCATCTCATTCACTGCAGAGTGATTGTCACTCAGGGTTCAGAGGTACAGAAGCTAATTGTTACTCGCTCCAGATGACTCTGAGATGAGGAAATCTATTTAGATCTTTAAGAAGACCGATATGTAGATGGAATTAGATTTACAGTCACTGTTGTCTCAATACTTCAGTTTCAACCTTCTTATTTTCTACAATAAATGCTCCAGTTATTTCTTTGCTTTAATACTGATTCTTAACATTTCTTGAGTTACGACCAAGCTCTTCATTCACAGACCAAAGGAGGGTTGAACCTGCTGCATTTAGACTTTAGCTACTGTTTTAACCTCCACATCTCAATGAAGTGGAAAACACTTAAAGTTCCCATATTCTGCTAATTTTCAGGTTCATAATTGTATTTTGAGGTTGTACCAGAATAGGGTTACATGGTTTATTTTTCAAAAAACACCCTATTTCTATTGTTCTGCACATCACTGCAGATCCTGTTTTCACCCTGTGTGTTTAGGTCTCCGATGGCCCATCACCTGTGGGAGGAACTGCTTGGGTTGGGTGCGCTGCCCCGTGGGTGGCAGTGAAGGTTAGGGGCCTCGACGTCCCAGACCCGGGTGGCAGAAGCTGGCTCCGAGGACATGATATGTTACCTCTCTGTGGGGGAAGGAGCCAGAGCTTGTGGTGGATGTGGAGCCCTACCAGTTGGATCTGATGGGGCTTACCTCTACACACAGTCTTGGTTCTGGAACCATAGTCCTGGATAGAGATTGGACTCTGTTGTACTTTGGAGTTGTACAGGGTGTGGGGAAAATCACAAGCCCCTGGCTGAGCGCCGCTGTGTTGGAGTTTACGCTGGTGGACAAGAGGGTTGACTCCATACGCCTGCGGGTGATGGGGGGAAAACTGACTTTTTGTGCTTATGCACAAGAGCTCTAAGTATTTGGCCTTCTTGGAGACCTTGACTGGAGTCCTGTATGGGGCTTCAGTGGGGGACTCCATAGTTCTGCTGGGGAACGTCCCATGCTCATAGGCGTATAAGGTACCAGAGCACCCTAGGCCGAAGGTCAATGATCAATTTTATATTTGTTTCATCTGATCTGAGGCCCTATGTTTTGGACACTCAGGTGAAGAGAGGGGGGGGATCTGTCAACTGATCACCCTCTGGTGGTGAGGTAAGCCCAAACCTGGTAAGCCCAAAACGGGTAGTGCGGGTATATTGGGAACATCTGAAGGAGGCCCCTGTTCAACAGACTTTAAACTGACACCTCCGGCGGAGCTTTTCGTTCAAAGTTTCAATTGTTAAAGCTGCGGTGGAGAGCTGTGGCCTTAGGGTCTAGGTGCCTCAAGGGGTTGTAACCTACGAACACCCTGGTGGACAACAGTGGTCAGGGAACCCGTCCTACTGAAGAAGGAGTCTTTCCGGGATATGCTTCCCCCGAAGGAGCCAGAGGCAGTTGCAAGGTATCGGCGGGCTGCAGCCTCTGCCGTGAAAGCGGCAATGGTTGTGGGAGAAGAAATGAAGAAGGACTTTCGGTCGGCACCAAGGAGCGTCTGGAAAACCATTTGCCACCTTAAGCAAGGGAAGCGAAGAACCATCCAAGCTGTGTACAGGAAGGATGGGATGCTGTTGACCTCACCTGAGGAGGTAATAGGGAGGTGGAAGGAGCACTTTAAGGAACTTCTAAATCCAGCTAACACACCTTCTATGGTAGAGGCAGAGCTAGAGGATGATGGGGGATTGCCGTTAGTCAAAAAACTCCACAGTGGCAAAGCCATGAGGATCAATGAAAATGGCCCAATCACCCCTATTTTTTAATCTGGTGATCATACTCTTGTCTCAAATTATAGACCTATTGCTATACTTCCAGTAATGTCTAAGTTAAAAAACCCTGTATAACTAGCTAAGTTCCTACCTTGAAACTAACAACTGCCTCAGTGACTGTCAACACGGTTTTCGTGCAAAGAGATCAACCATGTCGGCATTACTACTCCTCACTGAACAAATACGTGGCTCTCTTAACAAAGGTCACATCACTGGAGCTATTTATTGACTTTCGTAAAGCTTTTGACACAGTGAACCACCAGATCTTGCTTAATAAACTTCATTCATTCAATTTGTCATCATCTGTGATAGAAATGCTTTCGTCCTACCTAACAAACAGGTTGCAAGTCGTTAAAATAAATCATGCAAAATCCCAACCTGAAATCTCTGATATGGATGTTCCACAGGGCAGCATTCTTGGACCCTTACTTTTCCTTTTGTACATCAAGGATTTCCCTCAAGTGTGTAATCATTCAAAAATGTCTACTGTATGCTGACGATACTGTGATTTTTCTCTCTGATTCAAATCCTAATGTCATAAATTCTAAATTATCATCTGACCTTCACGACTTGTTGAAAAATAATCATTTAACCATCAATGTTCAGAAAACTGAATGTATGTATTTTTACTCATCCAGAAAATCTAATTTGGTCAAAAAGAAAAACTCCCCACCCAGGGAAACAGAGTATCTGAAATCCCGGCTGGGAAAAATTAGCAACAGGCTGAGAAAAGCCCAAAAAGATCTCGACATGCAGTATTTCATTACTGAAGACATGAAAGGTGAATTGGAGCAGATGAAGGGAGAGAAGGTGGCCCTGAAAAATATTGTGAAGACTCAGAAGATGGAGCTCTGAAAAGAGACAGATGCTCGGGGTAAGTAAGACCACCAACATGAGGTTGGAGAGCTATCTGGAGATGGAGAGGATTCAAGCTCAAGAGCTAAAGGATGAATTGAGCAAGAGGGAGGACGCTCTACTAAAACAGGACAAGGAGGCAAAGGAAATACTGGAAAGATCCCAGGTTTCCCATAGAGCCCAGCTGGAGATGCAGAACAAAAACAACAAGAACCTTGTGACTGCTCTTGAGAATAAGTGTGAACATCAGCTGGAGAGTGAGTGTGTCCTATGGTAGCAGGAGAAAACGTCCCTGTTAAAGGATAGCGGCAAATTAAGAGCCTCCTATATGGATTAGAATGACGAGCAGAGCTTTGTGAGTGACTGCCTCCTGGCTGCTCTGAAGAAGACTAAGCAGCAGCTGGAGAGTCATCTCAACCAGTGGAAGGAGGACAAGGCATCCCTCGTTCAGGTCACAGAAAGCCTGAAGCTGACTCAGCAAGAAAAAGAGTAGGAGTGGGGGAGGAATGAGACTACCGTGAGGTCCCAGCTGGTAGATCTTTAGAGCCAGTTAATGAAAAATCCAAAGAAGAAGAAGTGGAACAAAAAGCTCTTGTCTGGCTGAGGAAAAGAAAATGCATTTGTATTTGAATAGTGTCTGTCTGTCTGTCTGTCTGTCTGTCTGCGTGTGAGTGGGTCTGTCTGTCTGGCTGGGTCTGTCTGTCTGTGTGGGTCAGTCTGTCTTTGAGTGGGTCTAAAAAACTGGCGAGCTCCTGGGGCCAGTTATATAGGTTGTTAGCATCCATCCATCCATCCATCCATTTCATCCGCTTTATCCGTATCGGGCGCGGGGGCAGCAGCTCCAGTAGGGGACCCCCAAACTTCCCTTTTCCCCCCAGCCACATCAACCAGCTCCCACTGGAGGATCCCGAGGCGTCCCAGGGGTTTGGTTGGAGATTTAAACTCTCCACCTAGTCCGGGTCTTCCCCGAGGCCTCCTCCCAGTGGACGTGCTGGAACACTCCTAGGGAGGCGCCCAGGAGGCTCCTTACCAGATGCCCGAACCACCTCAACTGGTCCTTTTGACGCGAAGGAGCAGGGCTCTACTCGAGCTCCTCTCGGGTGACTGAGCTTCTACCTATCTTAAGGGAGACGCCAGCCCCCTCCTGAGGAAAACCCATTTCGTCCCCTGTACCCTGGATCTGTTCTTTCGGTCCTGACCCAGCCTTCATGATGAGGGAGGGTAGGAACGAAAATGTGGAGATCGAGGCTTCCTTTTTGGCTCAGCTTTTTGCACAACGGTGCGATAAACGGAAAGATACCGCACGGCCTCCGATTTCCCCACCAATCTACGCCCATGGTCCCCCAAACCCGGAACAAAAACCCAAAAATAAAAAACCTTAAATTGGGGTAAGGACACCCCCCCCGAAGAAAGCACTCCACGGTTTCCTGTAGAACCAGGCTTCCCGATTTTTGAGGTGCATCCCCATCCCCGCCGCTTCCAAAACTGTTTGAAACCCATCCCGTGAGTGTGAAGGTCACAGACGATGATGCCATCGGACCCACATCATCCGCAAAAAAAGCAGCGGAGATCCCAAGGGCCCACCGAACGCAAACCCCCCCGCCCGACCCCGCCGAATTTGTCCTAAAATTTTTCAAACGATGGGACAAAAACGCAGCCCCGGGGGAGGCCAACCCCCACCTGGAACGGTTGACTTAAGCCAAAAAACCCGACAAGCTCCGCTTGGTATACGAATGGGGTGGCCTGAGAAGGGACCCCCTACCCCAATTTCCCCGCACCTCCCAATTCCCCGGGGGGCCCGGTAAGCCTTCTCTATAAAAAAAACTGTAGAGGGGGATCCAAAAGGACCCCAGGATCCTCAGGTGTCTGGGGGGCCCTTTTCCCCGAAGGGCGGGAACCTTGCCCCTTAATCCAGGTTACTTCCCAACCCCCCGCCAGCCCCTTAGAGACTCCAGGGGGGGCTGGAGTTCCCCGTAATCCCATTGGTTTTTGAAGAGGGGACCCCCCCCCTCTGCCCTCCTTTGGAGCCCAACCCCCCTGTGAAAAGGGGGGTGAAATAAGACACCCCCCCACCCAGGGCTAGTTTTGGACGGTTACAACCCCCGGGCCTTTGAGTTTTTAACCCCAGGACTTCCCCCGGGGAAAAATTGACAAAATCCCCCATCACCCTCCAGCTCGCCTCTACCACAGAGGGGGGTCAGGGGTTTAGGAGTTCACCCCAAAGTGCTCCTTCCACCCCCTTTTACCTCCTCATTTGAGGTCAAAAAAGCCCATCCTTATGAAACAGCTTGGATGATTCCCCCTATTCCCCCCCCTGAGGGGTGGGGGGAAAGGGTTTTTCCAAAAGCCCCTTTTGGTCCGCCCGAAAGCTTCTCCAATCTTTGAATTTCTCCACACCCGCGGCTTTGCCTAAAGTCACGGCAGGGTTGGATGAAATTCCAAAACCCCCGAAACCAAAAACGCCAAACAAGGGGTATGGGGAATTCAAGTTCCCCTGGATGAATTTAGTTGGTTCCCCGGAAAGTGGGGTTGAATAAAAACCTACCCAAAGGGAACCCATGAATTTTTATTCTTTGCGGCTAGTTTGCCCAGAGGGGCTAAAAAGTCCAGGCAAATTTGGGGCCCGGGCCAAAGGGTTTTTAATTTTTGGAGTCTGGGGTTAAACATTTGCTGTTTCTGATCCCAAAAAAACAGGGTTTTCCATTGTCTTTGAATGTGTGTTTGATCTTTAAAAATCCCAAATATTTTAGACTGAAGAGATTTTCACCCATGTTTGGGTCAATAACCTTTTTTCACCCTATTTTTTTCACACGTTGGCTGCCACAGGGGTGGTAGCCAATGAAAAATTGAGTGTTTCAGATGCGCAACTTTTGGTAAACGGGGTTACGCATTTGCTTACGGGCCTGGAAAAATTTGGGGGCCAAATACTGGAAGACATTGATTGACGCGGTTTGCCCGTTTTGCATTTTATTTCCAAAACCCAACCCCAAGAAGTCCCTTGGGCACCCAACCGATATTTATAAGTTTTTATAATGTTTTCCACAAATTCCCTCTTATTTTAATTTGTATTTGGGGCATAAGTACTTTACAGCTGCAACATATGTAAATGAAAATTATCAGCAATAAATAACCTAGGATATATTTAAATAAAATGTATCACTGAGAAAGCTCCTTAACTTGTTTACAACAATAACTGATTAAACAATCTGCAGATTCTGTTTGTTTTTGATGATCAGTAAAGTCATACTTTCTGAAATGTCATCATTAGTTCAGTGGTTGGTTAAATAATAAGAGTTAAGGTTGGATGTTGCAGAAAAAACAACGGACTAAAAATACAGAAACGTGGTTTGATGATGAAAATCTGAAGGATTCGAACGATTCGACTAAATCCATTTTCCCTTCTTGTCTTTTCTGTCTCTGTTTTAAATTTTGATATGTGAATATCAAATGTCTGATGACTGCAACTGAAACTTTGGTGTGTAGTAAAGTCACAAGACACTTTGTGTGTCTGAGAGGAAATCAAGAATCAACGAATGAAAAGAAGAGACGGAGCAGAGTGACCCCCACAGCAGCAGGTGATCCATGTCCAGGTGGGGCATCTCTCTGTGTCCGTCTTCCCGTCTGTCTGCTCTCTGCTCTGATCATCACGTTATATCCTCAGGTTGGATCTGCATAGAGCAAGAGGCGGAGCTTTACTGGAATATATGTCTTTTAGTCCGCGTCTCTGACACTGATGTAATCTAAGTGCTGAATGAACGCAGTCATACAATGTCTCTCCTGCTGGTTGAACCGATACACACTTTTATCTTGTCTTGTGTGTGTGTAAACGAGAAACAACTAAATAAAAGCACTACATATATGTCTTGGTCTCTGTCTAGTTAAACTCCAGTCACCTGCTGGGATGCTGGCAGCTGGATCTCACTGACACTGACCTGGGTGTTGTAGTTTTAGACAGGCGGCCATCTTGGTTCTAGGCTATTGCAACCACCTTGGCCAGACATTCCTCCCATCCAGCACACGGCCTTTTAGGATGAAATTTGACGGAACTAAAGTAGAAAGAGTGTGATTTTGTGTCTCTGTGTCTCTGATGGCTCCATTAAAGACGATGTGTCCACTCTGTGGACTGATGGGAACATCTCTGAACTGAATGTCTCTGAATCTGATGCTCTGATAAGAAGCTGCACACACTTAACAGATTGTAGGACTGTGGTTTCTGACATGTTCCATTAACGCTAGCACAGTCTCCTTGCCATGGGAACATCAGCAGACTGTCTTTCACATGCAGGTCAACTACAGCTTGACTTAACATTATATTGATTGGTGATCAAACTATTGATTCACATACAGTGAATTCACACACACATATACAAACACATACACACACACAAACACAAAAACACATCCACACCCACAGACACAGAAACACACAAAAATACACACTGACACACACACACACACTGCTGGCTGGGGGCTGACTGTGGATTTGTTCCCGGGGCCGTACCTATACACACACACATCAGGTTTTAACAGAGCCTGGTTTAGGCCTTAAATTGCTTACGGGACCTCACCCAGTAATGACGGTTTGCCATTAATGGTACCTGCTCAACTCGCCTTGCCTGGACTCAACTGCGTTGCCCCATCCTCCTTTTTCCATGGCAGACTAGTACCGCCTCATTCCTGAGGCTGATCGTCTTAGCAGGAAACTGCAACGCAACACACACATGTCAAAGGTCAAAGGTGTGTTTTTTTTTTATTTTCGATGTGTTTCCACAGCCAGAAGGCAAATTAGTTTCTAATAAACCTGGAGGCAGCAACATTTAAAAAAAAAGAAATGCTGTCTCCAGTTCCCCGTCTGTCGCTAGCAATGACGACACAGTGATTAGTGACGATTCTCTCTGACCAATCAGCAGTCAGGTTATTACGTCACCTTTTGGTATTGCCTCAGTTCACGTGGAACCTCAACTAAGGTAGTACTACAAAAAGTACCTGTTAGCAGGTACCAGGGACTTTTTTAAAACAAAAAAGGCGAGTATGGTTGAGGCGAGTCGAGTAGATGCCATGCGGTTGGAACCTGGGCCGCTACATGGGACTCGGCCTACATGGGGCGTACGCTCTTACTGAGTGAGCTAGAAGTGACCCTACATGTGGCCTCTTCTTAGCTGAAGTCCGACAACACAAAAAAAACAGCCACTTCAAATAATGTTTGGATTTATGGATGATTTTATTAATTGTTTTGGTGTCACATATTCTACACATTTAGACATCATTACACTCAAATAACAAGACGTATATGCATAAACAAGTACATTGTGTCAACTTACAGATAGAAGTAAAATAAATGAAATAAATAAAATATGTAATAAACCTAACAATAAGAAGGGAATAAAGAGATACATTACAACAGTAATCAGAATGATTAACTGCAGAAATGAGCAAAAATCCTGATAACTAATAAAAGCACAATTGTTACAAAACAAGAAAATTGAGATTATCTCGAAAATTTAGGCTACACTATACATGTATACATCAGACAGAAGAGTAAAATACAACGTCAGCCTTCTGAAAGACCCCAAGACTAGACAAGAGTTTAGCCTGGCACTGAAAAACAAGTTCGAAGTGCTTCAGGAACTACTTGAAACCCTCTGGAAGCTCCTTTGGCACTATGGCATCCCAGCCAAGTTGGTCAACCTGATTAAAATCTCCTATGAAGGCATGTCCTGCAGAGTTATACATGGAGGACAGCTCACAAACAGCTTCCAAGTACGAACAGGAGTCCGACAAGGATGCCTGTTGTCACCTTTCCTTTTCCTTCTCGCAATCGACTGGATTATGAAGACATCCACCAGCGGGCATAGGAACGGAATACAATGGACTCTGTGGAGCCAGCTCGACGACTTGGACTTCGCCGATGATCTGGCACTACTTTCCCACAGCAGATGCAAGAGAAGACAAACGTAGTGGCAACCTTGTCGCAGCAAATCGGCCTAATCATCCACAGGGACAAGACCAAGATCCTAAAGACCAACTCCGCAAGCACAGAACCCATCACCCTGAATGGGAGCCCCCTGGAAGAAGCGCAGTCTTTCACATACTTGGGAAGCATCATTGACCAGCAGGGCAGTACAGACGCAGACGTCAAGGCAAGGATTGGTAAAGCAAGAGCCGCCTTTGCCCAGCTCAAGAACATCTGGACCTCCAGAGAGCTGTCAGTGACCACCAAGATCCGAATATTCAACTCCAATGTAAAGTCAGTCTTACTGTATGGGGCAGAGACCTGGAGGATAAATAAGACTACCATCAGAAAAGTCCAGACCTTCATTAACACCTGCCTCAGAAGAATTCTCCAGATCCGATGGCCTGACACCATCAGTAATACCAACCTCCGGGAAAGGACGGACCAACTCCCTCCCGAAGAAGAAATCAGGAAGAGGAGATGGGGCTGGATAGGGCATACCCTACAAAAACCACCAACCAGCATCACTAGGCAGGCGTTGCGGTGGAACCCACAAGGCAAGCGGGAGAGAGGTCGGCCAAGAAACACCTGGCGATGCGACCCTGAGGCTGACACCACCAAGATGGGTTACACCTGGAACCAGTTAGAGAAAATGGCCCAGGACAGAGGACTCTGGAGAGCTGTTGTTGTTGGCGGCCCATACCCTGGTAGGGGTGACGGGCAGTAAGTAAGTAAGGAATACATGTATTACCAGCAGACCTAGGTAACATGTATTACCTGCAAGTCTAGGTAACATGTATTACCAGCAGACCTAGGTAACATGTATTACCTGCAGGTCTAGGCAACATGTATTTTCTGATACCTTTCAGTCGGGTTTCCGACCACACCACAGCACTGAGACGGCTCTTGTAAAAGTCTTTAATGACATCCACCTTAACACAGATAGTGGCAAAATTTTAGTCTTAGTATTACTTGATCTCAGTGCTGCATTTGACACGATCGACCATGACATATTACTAGACCAATTAGAAAACTGGGTTGGCCTTTCTGGCTCAGTACTAAACTGGTTTGAATCCTATTAATAGAATAGGGATTACTTTGTGTCAATAGGTAAATATACATGTGTGTATACAAATATTACGTGCAGAGTTCCCCAAGACTCAATTCTGGGGCCTCTTCTGTTTAACATCTACATGCTTCCACTGGCTCAGATAATGGAAAACAACAAAATAAGTTACCATAGTTATGCGGACGGCACACAAATGTACATAACCTTATTGCCAGAGGACTATAGTCCAGTACAAAAACTGACTAAGTGCATTGAACAAAGTAATGGCTGGATGTGCCAGAACTTTCTGAAATTAAATGAAGGAAAAACTCAGCATCAAACAACAATGTTAAAAACAACAGACAAAGCCAGAAATCTTGGTGTAGTCATGGACTCAGACCTGAACTTTAACAGCCACATTAAGACAATTACAAAGTCAGCCTACTATCACCTTAAGAATCTATCAAGGGTTAAAGGACCTAACAGGATTTGGAAAGACTTGTCCATGCTTTCATCTTAAGTAGACTTGACTACTGTAACGGGGTCTTTACAGGTCTCCCTAAAAAATCAATCAGGCAGCTACAGCTGATTCAGAACTGTTCGAGTCCTCACTAAGACCAAGAGACTGGCTCACATCACTCCAGTTCTGAAGTTTTACACTGGCTCCCTGTTTCTAAAAGAATTGATTTAAAAATACTTTTGATAGTTTATATATCACTAAATGGTTTAGGGCCAAAATACATTTCTGATCTTTTACTAAACTATTACCCACCCAGACCTCTTAGGTCATTAGAGAAAGGTCTGCATTCTGTCCCCAGAGTCAGAACTCAACAGGGCGAAGCAGCATTCAGTTTCTTTGCTCCTCATTTCTGGAACAAACTCCCAGAAAACTGCTACTCTCAGTTCTTTTAAATCAAGGCTGAAGACCTTTCTTTTTGATGTTGCCTTTCTCTAGATGGTTGTTCATTTCTTTAATGTTTAAATTTCTTATACTGCACTGTAACTTTTACTCTTGTGTTTTATCTGTTTCCATTTTTTTATTTTTTTATTTTTAACTGTTTATTCTTGTGTTTTATCTGTTTTCATTTTTTTTAAACTGTTTTTTAACTGATTTCGTATAAAGCAATTTGAATTGTCCTGTTCCTGAAATGTGCTACACAAATACAAATAAAGCTTCCTTGCCTTGCCTATTACCTGCTGGTCTAGGTAACATGTACTACCTGCAGGCCTAGATAACATGTATTACCTGCAGGTCTATGTAACATGTATTACCTGCAGACCTATGTAACATGCATAACCTGCAGGCCTGTGTGACTGTGTGACATGCATTACCTTCAAGCTTAGGTAACATGTATTACCTGCAGGCCTATGTAACATGCATTACCTGCAGGTCTAGGTAACATGTATAACCTGCAGGCCTAGATAACATGTATTACCTGCAGGCCTATGTAACATGTGTTACACCACTCACACGGAGACGCTGATAGTAGTGTATAAAAGTTCAGTTTATTCCTTCATAGTAGGATTGTTCACACAGCGAGTTCGAGTTCACTACCGCGGACACACACCAAACGTGTCTCTCCTTTTCTACACGGCCTCAACTTCTCTGCCAAAAGTGTCTTCTTCTTACAATGTATTACAGTAAGTTTGAACCACAAACCACTACACAGCTAGCCCCCTACTGGCAGGATGAAGAACTGCATAATTTATAATAGAACTACATACTTCAATGCATTATTAAACAGAATGCAGCTAAATTATGTGTTGTCTGTAAACCAAACAAAATACTTTCGATAAGGTTAATTCCAGGTGCTACACATGCATTACCTGCAGGTCTAGGTAACATGTATAACCTGCAGGCCTAGATAACATGTATTACCTGCAGGCCTATGTAACATGCATTACCTGCAGGTCTAGGTAACATGTATAACCTGCAGGCCTAGATAACATGTATTACCTGCAGGCCTATGTAACATGCATTACCTGCAGGCCTATGTAACATGCATTACCTGCAGGTCTATGTAACATGCATTAACTGCAGGATCTGCAGATTGGATCTGCACATGCTGCCATGACACAGACCTAACTACAAAAACAAACAATTCTTATGAAATGAGATGAAATGTGTGTGAAACCAGCCTATGACTTTGATTCCTTCACTGTATTTCTTTAGTCTCAAACACCAACATATCGTCACCATAGCACCAGGTGTTGTTCACCAACCTGGATCTACAAACAGCTGGGGGCTCGGAGCTTTCTGGAATTTCATGATAAAATCATAAGCAAAGAATTTAATGGTTAATCCTATGATTGTCTATAGTTGACTCACACTTTTTATGTGTTATAAATGTAATTTCAAAAGAATGTTTTTAAGTTTTTACAGCTCAAGTGGTGTTTGTGACTTGACAAAACCCTGGTAGTAACTCAGATCACGTCACCAGTACATGCAAATAACTTTAGTCTAGAGGAGAGAACCATCTGGAAGGGCTGTGAAACTCAACTTGACATTCAAAAGACCCTTTTCTTTATCTGAGTTATGACTTGCTGGAAAACCTAAAGAAATAGATATGGCCGCATGGGAAGGTTTGGCCTGGGTGGATGCTAGAATGGTCTGACAGCACCGGGTCGAGTGCGGTACCTATTTTAAGGTTTTCCACCACCCTTCCTAGTTATACCTTAAAGGGAAACTACAGTTTTTTACCGCTTCTTTCTAGGGAAATTGTTTTCTCTTTGGCAATATTTTAAACCCGTTTTGTGGTTAGCAGAGTTGATACTTGACCAATGTCATTCAGACACAAAAACACAGGAACATATGGTCCAGGTTGAAAGAAACAATAGTTACCATTTAATTATGCTTGCGAAAGGCAAAGATCTTTGCACATTTTGAGAATACGAGGGGGTTTCAGTGAAAATAAAAAAAATATAAAAATGAGTTGGAAGCTTTTCCAAATCAAGGTGTTCTGTAGAATATGTGACCCAAGTCTGGTGGTCCTGGGTCCATCCTAAGGACCCTTACTGGTTCCCTAAAACAGGGTCCGGACTTTTGGGAAGAATAATGCTTGTTAGTAAAATTTACTTTTAAAAACTCATATTTACTCACAGATGGGCCCAAGAGACCCCAGACTTTGAGCACAAATACCCAGGATGTGCCATTCAAAATGAATTGAAGTTTTGTAAGGGTAAATACACAGGAATTATTCCAAGTGGGGATTAAAAAGGTGAATAAATGCTTAACCTCCATGAGCTCCTTGGAGGTGCTACTCTGCTCCCTGAGCTCCTTCCTCTTCAGTCGGCCCTCCTTCCGCTGCAGGGACCTAGATCATAATAATCTGGCTCAATCTTCTTCTGTCTGCACGGCAGCTGCCCCCTGCTGGCCTGGAGATAAATCTTCTTCTTTCTGCGTGGCAGCTGCCCCCTGCTGGAAAGAAGTGACAGAACACAGATGTGACTTCGTGCATCACTCCTCTCTTTAGTTCAACAAACAGAGTCAGTAGTGGAGACAACAGAGAGAGAGAGAGAGTTTTTACCCTGCAGTAGAAGTAAAGAACAATGTTCTCCACCAGCAGAAACAGCAGCAGGACGGTCGCTCTAATGATTAAAGGCCTCAGTTCTGATGGAACACATGGAGAGTAAACACATCACACAACACCGTGAGTCCAAAACACTCCCATTAAACACAAACTGACCAGACATAAAAGATCAATTCAACATGGACACTTATCTCTCACACTTAGTATGCTTCGTATTGACTTTATATCATACCATGGTCAGAGCTTTGTGATTGGTCACATTAGAAGGTGATTCTCCCAGTGAAACACCTGGCTCACTTCATCAGAGAACCAGAGTTATCCTTGTAACCAAACATGCTCTGTCCTTCAGTTAATTCGCAGCTGATTTGTATGAGTTTGGTTCCTATCTGACACGTGTAACACGATGACAGTAGTCACAAAGTCAGTCCAGAAACAACATGTTGATCATTTTCACTCAATTTGGACAAATCGTCTTCTCCATTTGTGTAAACACCTTACCCATGATGCTGAGTGAGAGCACACGGCTCTCAGAGGAGAAGTTATGAGAGAAAACATTGAGCTGATAAACACAGCTGTAGTTTCCTTGGTGGAAGGGCTCGGCAGCAGGAAAAAGGAAGTGGGCAGAGTGATTGACAGCTGGCTGGGTGGTGTTGTGTGCTGAGTCGGAGGAGGTGACGCTGAGCTGGAAGGAGCCTCCTGGGTACTGTGGATGGATGGAGCAGCTGATGGTGAAGTTGGAGCCCCAGAACACCTGGAACCCCTGCTGCTGGTCCTCCTCGGAGACCCCGACCATGGAGGAGGACACAGAGATGTTGGGCGGAAGCAGCAGGTCTGGAAACACAGAGAAAGAAAGACAGGCAAGCAGGCAGACAGACAGGAAGACAGACAAACAGGCAGTTTGAAGCTTCCAGAAACGGTATTTACATAATTAAGGAGTTGTAATGGTGAACAGTAATAATAATAATAATAATGATAATAATAATAATAATAATAATAATAATAATAATGGTAGCAGTAGAGTATTAAACACATTTCAAGCCAGTGTTATTGCACAGAACACATATTATTGTCCAGTTTCAACCTCACTAAGTGTCTGTCTGTCAGACACTTAGAGGGAGGAGTTAAAAAAGTTTGATGGCCACAGGCAAGAATGCCTTCCTGTGGCACTTTGTTGTGCATTTTGGGAAAATATGTCTTTCACTGAAAGTGCTCCTGTGTATGAGCAGCAAGCCATGGAGTGGGTGTGAGACATTGTCCAAGATGGCATGTAGTTTGGACAGCATCCTCCTCTCTGACACCACCGACAGAGAGTCCAGCACCACCCCCACAACGTCATTGGCCTTGCGGATCAGTTTGTTGAGTCTGTTGGCGTCCGCTACCCTCAGCCTGCTGCCCCAGCATGCAACTGCAAACAGGATAGTATTGGCCACCTCAGTCTCATAAAACATCCTCAGCATTGTCTTGCAGATGTTGAAGGACCTCAGCCTCCTCAGAAAATAGAGACAGCTTTGGCCCTTCCTGTAAAGGTCTTGAGGGGTCTTGGCCCAGTCCAGTTTAATGTCCAAGTGCACTCCCAGGTATTTGTAGTCCTCCACAATGTCCACACTGATCCCCTGGATGTAAACAGGGCTCACTGGTGTCTTGGCTTTCCTTAGATCCACAACCAACTCCTTAGTCTTTGTCACGTTGAGCTGTACATGGTTCTGCTCACTCCATGTGACAAAGACCCCACCACAGCTCTGACCTCAGCCTCATCCCCCTTGCTGATACATCCAACCACAGCAGAGTTATCAGAAAACTTCTGAAGATGGAAGGACTCTGTGTGGTAGTTGAAGTCTGTGGTGTAGATGGTGAAGAGGAAAGGAGAGAGGACAGTCCCCTGCGGGGCCCCGGTGTTGCTGACCACGCTGTCTGAAACACAGTGTTGCAGGCGCACATACTGTGGTCTGCCAGTCAGGTAGTCAACAACCCAGTACACAAGGGGCGGGGGATCCACCTACTTGCTGTCAGCTTCTCACCCAGCAGGGCCGGCCGGATGGTGTTGAAAGCACTGGAGAAGTCAAAAAACATGAACCTAAACATGCTCGCTGGCTGGTCCAGGTGGGCGTAGATGTGTTTGAGCCGGAAGATGATGCCGTCTTCAACTTAAAGTTGGGTCTGGTAGGCGAACTGGAGGGGGTCCAGGAGAGGTCTGACCATGGGCCGTAGCTCTTCCAGAACCAGTCTCTCTAGGGTCTTCATAATGTGGGATGTCAGTGCCACGGGTTGGTAGTCCTTAGAGTCACTGGGACGTGGCGTCTTTGGCACAGGAACAAGGCAAGATGTCTTCCACAGTACGGGGACCCTTTGGAGACTGAGGTTGAATCCCATTTCTCCATCTTACCTTGTTTCAAGGGCTAAGGGGTAGGGGTGAAAACATACCCCTATGAAATGGGACACCACTTGGTTACATCACCATACAGTATTGATCACCCTTAACTCTTGGTTTTAAGGGCCAAGGGGTAGGGGTAAGGGGTAAAGGGTAGGGATAAGATGGAGAAATGGGATTGACCATCATATCCTATTAATGACACTGGAACATTTAATTGGCATTAAAGGAACTGCTCTAAGCTGGTTTAAGTCATATTTATCAGATCAATCTCAGTTGTAGACGGTTAGCTCCATGGTATAACACTGAAACTCGCAAATTAAAACAAATATTGCGGAAACTTGAGAAAATTTAGCGTTCCACCAAACTAGAAAATTCTCGTTTAATTTGGCAAGATAGTCTTAAAACGTATAGGAAAGCCCTCCGTAATGCCAGAGCAGCGTGCTAATCGTCATTAATAGAGGAAAATAGGAACAACCCCAGGTTTCTTTTCAGCACTGTAGCCAGGCTTACAGAAGTTCACAGCTCTATTGAGCCAAGTATTCACATAGCTCTTAGTAGTAACGACTTTATGAGATTCTTCAAGGATAACATTATAACTATTAGAAGCAAAATTCACCAAGACCTGCCTTTACCGGACTTATCTCTAACTCAGGAACCTTAGAAACAGTTGTAAATCTAGATATATGTTTAGACTGCTTTGCTTCACTTGATCTTTATCAATTTAATTCAATTATTTCTTCATCTAAACCATCAACCTGCCTCTTAGACCCTATCCTGACTAGGTTACTTAAAGAAGTTTTACCCTTAGTCAACACTTCTCTACTAGATACAACCAATCAATCTTTATTAACAGGCTATGTACCACAGGGACTTTAAAGTAGCTGTAATTAAACCTCTTCTGAAAAAGCCCAACCTTGATCTAGATGTTTTATGTTTATAGACCTATATCCAACCGTCCATTTCTCTCTAAGATTTTTGAGAAAGTAGTCGCCAAACAGCTGTGTGACTTCCTGCATAGCAACAACTTATTGGAGGATTTTCAGTCAGGATTTAGAGTTCAACCTAGTACAGAGACAGCACTTATGAAAATTGCAATAGACTTCCTAATTGCATTAGACAAAGGACTTATCTCTGTACTGGTGTTATTAGATCTTAGTGCTGCATTTGATTCCATTGACCATCATATCTTATTACAGAGATTGGAACATTTAATTGGCATTAAAGGGACTGCTCTAAGCTGTTTAAGTCTTATTTATCAGATCGATCTCAGTTTGTTCATGTTAACAATGAATCCTCCGTGCACGCCAAAGTTAGTTATGGAGTCCCACAAGGATCTGTGCTCGGTCCAATCCTGTTCACTTTATATATGCTTCCTTTAGGCAATATTGTCAGGAAACACTCCATAAACTTTCATTGTTATGCAGATGATACTCAATTATACCTATCAATCAAGCCGGATGAAACTAATCAGTTAGCTAAACTTCAAATGTGCCTTCAGGATATTAAAACCTGGATGACCTGTAATTTTCTAATGTTAAACTCAGATAAAACTGAAGTTATTGTTCTGGGGCCCAAGCACCTCCGTGACGCATTATCCAATGAGATAGTTACTCTGGATGGCATCACCCTGGCCTCCAGCACCACTGTGAGCAATCTTAGAGTTATCTTTGATCAGGACATGTCCTTTACTTCACACATAAAGCAAATTTCAAGGACCGCCTTTTTTCACCTACGTAATATTGCAAAAATCAGGAATATTCTGTCTAAAAATGATGCAGAAAAATTAGTCCATGCATTTGTTACTTCTAGGCTGGATTACTGCAATTCTCTATTATCAGGCTGCTCGAAAAAGTCCATAAAGACTCTTCAGCTGATCCAGAATGCTGCAGCACGTGTTCTGACAGGAACCAGGAAAAGAGATCACATCTCTCCTGTTTTAGCTTCTCTGCATTGGCTTCCTGTAAAATCCAGAATAGAATTTAAAATCCTTCTTCTCACCTACAAAGCTCTTCATGGTCCTGGCACCATTTTATCTTAAAGAGCTCATAGTACCTTACTACCCCACCAGAGCACTACGCTCCCAGAATGCAGGGTTACTTGTGGTTCCTGTGGACACCGTCTCCACATTTAAGAGTAGGTTTAAGACTTTGCTCTTTGATAAAGCTAATAGTTAGGGCTGGCTCAGGAAAGTCCTGAACCATCCCTTAGTTACGCCGCTATAGGACTAGACTGCTGGGGGACTTCCCATGATCCACATAGCACCTCTAAAATTGAATTGAAAATAGTTAGGGAGTGAGGAGTTGCAGCGTCCGCCTAACCCGGCCCACCTGCTTCTCGTCATAGTTGTCAGATTTATCTATCACATAATCAATAATAGAATAAAACTAGAGGGAGGCAGGGCATACAGCCCGATCCGGTTGGGGAGAGTTCTAGCCTGACCAGGTTCCTCTCTTTACCCTGTCTCTTTTAGTTATGCTGTAATAGTTTTAGACAACTGGGGGACTTCCTTCCTTCGACACACTGAGCTCCTGTCTCCTCTAACTTTCTATCTTCCCATTTTGTGTGCATCCATGTCCCAGAAATGCTTGTTACTAACCTAGCTCTGGGGAGTCATTCCCCGGTTTCCTTGGATCAGGGAGGCTCCAAAATCATGGTAACAGCTGTCGCCATGGTCCAGCTACACGTTCCGTTCTGCGATGCCCTTTTACATCCTGCCACAATCTGCGGTGCCCTGCTACGTCCTGCTGTGCCTTGTAATGCCGCACAGTGCCCTGCTATGCCACAAACTACTACAAACTATTAGTTTTTGGGACTGTTATTGCCACTCTTCATTCTAACCCCAACCAGTTGTCTGACACCGTCTACCAAGAGCCTGGGTCTGTCCGAGGTTTCTTCCCAAAGGGGAGTTTTTCCTTGCAACTGTTGCACTGTTGCTTGCTCTGGAGGAAACTACTCTGTTGGGTCCTTGTAAATTCTGGAGAATGGTCTAGACCTACTCTATCTGTAAAGTGTCTTGAGACAACTCTTGTTATGAATTGATACTATAAATAAAATTGAATTGAATCATTCACTTAGACACAAAGACACATAGGAACATATGGTCCAGGTTGATAACTCATTACACAATAGGAACATCATGGATCATCTGATCTGAAGAGGTTACTGGATGTTTTCTGTTATGAGGTTGTTTGGTTGTTTATTGAAGACACTTTGAGTTTGGACATTTCGAAAAGAAAAGGACGTGAAAAACATTTAGATTTTTCCTACTTTTTTTATGTATAATATATATATAGATATATATATATATATATATATATATATATACATATACACACACAACACACACACACACACACACACACACACACACACACACACACACACGTACACTCACCTATAGGATTATTAGGAACACCATACTAATACTGTGTTTGACCCCCTTTCGTCTTCAGAACAGCCTTAATTCTACATGGCATTGATTCAACAAGGTGCTGAAAGCATTCTTTAGAAATGTTGGCCCATATTGATAGGATAGCATCTTGCAGTTGATGGAGATTTGTGGGATGCACATCCAGGGCACGAAGCTCCCGTTCCACCACATCCCAAAGATGCTCTATTGGGTTGAGATCTGGTGACTGTGGGGGCCTAAAGTGTGCCAAGAAAACCTCCCCCACACCATCACACCACCAACACCTGCCTGCACAGTGGTAACAACGCATGATGGATCCATGTTCTCATTCTGTTTACGCCAAATTCTGACTCTACCATCTGAATGTCTCAACAGAAATCGAGACTCATCAGACCAGGCAACATTTTTCCAGTCTTAAACTGTCCAATTTTGGTGAGCTCTTGCAAATTGTAGCCTCTTTTTCCTATTTGTAGTGGAGATGAGTGGTACCTGGTGGGGTCTTCTGCTGTTGTAGCCTATCCTCAAGGTTGTGCGTCTTGTGGCTTCACAAATGCTTTGCTGCATACCTCGGTTGTAACGAGTGGTTTTTCAGTCAAAGTTGCTGTTCTATCAGCTTGAATCAATCGGCCCATTCTCCTCTGACCTCTAGCATCAACAAGGCATTTTCACCCACAGGACTGCAGCATACTGGATGTTTTTCCCTTTTCGCACCATTCTTTGTAAACCCTAGAAATGGTTGTGCGTGAATATCCCAGTAACTGAGCAGACTGTGAAATACTCAGACCGGCCAGTCTGCCACCAACAACCATGTCACGCTCAAAATTGCTTAAATCACCTTTCTTTCCCATTCTGACATTCAGTTAGGAGTTCAGGAGATTGTCTTGACTAGGACCACGCCCCTAAATGCATTGAAGCAACTGCCATGTGATTGGTTGATGAGATAATTGCATTAATGAGAAATTGAACAGGTGTTCCTAATAATCCTTTCGCTGAGTGTATATAATTAGTGTCTTGTATTTTAAGTTTGTTATATAATATATATTTTTCTTGTATGTTGTTAAAAATAAAAGCATTAATCTGCTCATTCATTCATTCATTCACCTCAATTATATGCTTACCTGAGCAGGTGAGATTAAGGAAGAAGGAGGAAGACAAGATTGATTCTGCACACTCCCTCAGAGTGGATCCAGACTCAACACAGTCAGACCAAATCAACCACACAGATCTGTTTGATGACTCTTTTCTCTTAACTACAGAAACAGCAGAGCCGCAGTCTAACTCTCTGCAGGCAGCAGCTAATGCATTCAGGGTCCAAGTAGAGTTATTATTATAGATATTGCCTATCACCGGTCTCCATTCTCCGTCATGTTTCACCTCCAGTGTTCCTGCACAGCGACTGGCTCCTCCCACCAACCTGACAGGCTCTGAACAGAAACCAGAGAGTCATCAGCAAAAGAACAAAGTGAGTATTATTAGAACAAAAATTAACCAACTCAGAGCTGCAGCTCCTCTTCTACCTGAGCAGGTGAGTCCAACAGCTTTTCCAGGTGAGCAGGTGTTTCTATCTGAGCCTGAGCTTCTACAGTCCAGGAGAGCAGACTCATGGCCTCCACACTGGAACTCTTTGGTCCTTATTAGAGGCTCCACTTCTCCATAGAGTGCCCCCTGGAGGACTGAAGGAGCCCCACAGCCAAGCTCCCTGCAGACCACCTCTGCCTCCTGCTGGTCAAAGTCATGTTCACACACCGAGGACCAGCGCTGGGTAGACTGGTTAGTCTTCACCTCCAGTCTGCCTGAGCACAGACTGGTCCCATTCACCAGCCTGACAGAGTCTGGAGAAATGATAGAAGATAACATAGAGAGAAAAGAGACACCAGACACAGACCAACAAGATGACATCATACAACAAGTCACTGATTCAAACTGGACTCAGCACCGCTCCAACAGAATCATTAACATCAGAACTCATCTTTAAACCATGGTCCCACTACCGAAAGTGTGAATTTGGTGACGCGTTTACATTCAAAGTCAATAGAAATATGCATTTGTGTCAAACTGTTTATTTACATGGAGTTTGGTTGGTTTAGCAAACACCTTTTGAGAATGTTTTTATGTTTAAAAAAAGGATGTTACCCTTTAACAGAAATTCTTTCCATAATGTTGTCAGAGACTTTTATTAATCTGAGTCTGTGAGCATATATCTATATACACACACTGCATGAAGTGTGCTATGTAACCCATGTGTTGTTTTGATGTATGAACTAAATATTAGAAACAGCTAAAACTATATAATAGGTGTTAGGTGTGACCTTTGGCACACTTTTAAGTGCGCTAAGGGTCACACATACTATAACAGAGGAAAAATAAAGATCATGTCTTCTGCCGTGGCCACCTGTGTGATTATGTAATGGCGGAAATACCCTGATTTTCAGAAGGGAGGGTTTTTAGCCTTGACTATGACTATAAACATGAGTTGATGTGGACTCTTTTGCGCAGCTTGTCATCTCTCTCTGCTATGCTCTTCTCACCCACTTGCCAGGTTTTTTTTTTATTCTCTGATTTTTGACACTTTTTGCATTTAGGGCAGAAAGGGAAAAGACTTTTACTGTAATTTATACTTGCTTTTGATTATTCACTAAAAGAATAAAACCACCTGAGCTCGTTGTGAGCTAGGGGACCCAAAAGGGATTTGTATTCCTTGATTTTAGTCATTTAATTCCTCTCTCTCTCACCTTGGCAGTCCCCTTGAGGGTAGTTACGACTCCTCTTTAACCGCCTTGGTGAGTTGCTGCCCAGCAGGGATCAAAATTGACAGTCAGACCTCCTGTTATCTCCTAATGGGAGTGCATTTCCCCATCCGCTCTGCCGGTCAGAGCTACCGAGCGACCGATAAAGACCAAACAATCGGACCGGCCACCAATAAAGGCTAGTGGGCAACCTTGATAAGGATGGGACCTCCGGTGACCCTGGGAGGAACGGTTCCTGACCGTGAGTACTAAAGAAAAATCACTGGTTGTAAAGTTCCCTTCAGGCAGTGCTTAAAATATACAGGGGGACATAAGCCTTCCAGTTGTGGATGTCTTGGGTAAAATCAGAAAAGCCTTACGCCTAGCCTCCGGTTTCCCTGATCCGGACAGGGGCCCTATAATTTAGCAAGAGCGTGTGTCTCTAGTAAAAAGAAATAAAACTTTAATTCTAAAATGTTAAATTAGCAAATCGTTGTGTGCGGATCGAGAATTTAGGATTTATACAATCAGGAAAGTATCAAAAGTAACTCCTTTTAGTACAGACCAAAACATCCTCCCCGCTGACATTAGTACTGTAGAGGACGCAGTAGGGGATGAAATATAAGGAGTTAGCCCTCGACCAAACAAGAGCAATACGACGACTCAGTAACTGTCACTCCGTTCAACAATAAAAGCTGGACAATTCCTAAACTCAGCACAGAGCCACTTCAACATAGTCGTGCGACAGAAAACAGATTGGAGAGATAGTGTAGCTGGCTGTCTGGATTTACCCTGCAGAGATCTGAGTGCAGCTAACCATAGTCCTCAGAAATCCACTGTAGTTTAAATTCAAACATAAAGAAAGAGGAAGGAAACAGAAACTACATGCCTCCAGGCTGAATTTCTTGCAGCACCAGAGCAATCCTGGAAGTGGAACATCAAGAATATAGACTAGCTTTATTTAACGTTAAAAAATTACAGCTGTAAGTTATCGCACCACGGTGACGGGCTTACCTGAGCAGGTGAGATCAAGGAAGGAGGACGAAGAACCTGATTCTGCACACTCTCTCAAAGCAGATCCAGACTCAACACAGTCAGACCTGATCCACCACACAGATCTGTGTGAGGACTCTTCTCTCCATACTACAGCAACAGCAGAGCCACAGTCTAACTCTCTGCAGGCAGCACCTACTGTCTCCAGGGTCCAGTCAGAGAAGTACCTCACTGGTCTCCATTCTCCATCATGTTTCGTCAGCTCCAGTGTTCCTGCACAGCGACTGGCTCCCTCCACCAACCTGACAGACTCTGAACAGAAACCAGAGAATCATCAGCAAGATAAGTGGATTTAATTAAAAAAGCTGAAACTGTAAATATGGATTCTTTCTTAGTCTTTTTTGTCTGTGTGTACCTGTTGAGGTGAGTTCTCCTTCAGCCTGGAGTCCTGAGGAAAAAACCAGAAGGTAAACATCAGTATAAAGCAACCTGATTGGATCACAGCCGTGGACAGAACAAACTCTCTCCAGTTGTTATGGGAAGAATCTTCTAGCAGCTCAGAAACACCTGAGTGAACTAATACTAGTAAAGGAAAGCATTATGTTAACTGGGTTGGAATACAAACGAATAGTGTCTCCAATGAAGGAAGTAATGATGACACAAGGGAAAGGAGTAATTCTTATTGGAGGAGACTTTAATCTTGTCTTTAAACCTAACATCGACTCTACGGCCACAACACCTGAGGAACTATATCAGCTGCATGGACATTACTGAACATGGACAGTTAGATATACTAAAAAAAAGCCTTACTCATCATTACAGTGCATCTTTGAAGAAGAAAACACTGACACATCACTACAATACAGCCTTCAAAAGCATTAGCCTCCATAGACTGTAGAGAGGGGGCGGATAACTTCTTTGAGTTGGTGTGTGTGGGGTATTTCAGGTTATTGATTTGAATGCCGTCAGAGCCGATCTGCGCAATTGTCATGTAATATGACCTTGTAATGAAACATATATTTTACTATTATTATCCCAGAGCAGTGTCTGAACCAAGTTACCTGTTCTTTCCTCATGGCTCATTTCACCATATATGTTTTGTTAAAAGTCACTACAGATATGACTACATTATTCTGATCATGCATGAAAGTAGGAATAATGAATGGGCGGATTGGCTCTGAAGGGATATTAATCAATTACCTTAAATAATCCACTAACCCCCCCCAGATGAGTTACTTTCCCTCCTTCTCTGCAGTCTCTGTAGGCCTTTCCTTTTGAGATGATGTGTTGTAGTCGTGTCTCAGTGTTTTCTTTAAAGATTTACTGGAATGAGAGTAAATCTGCATTCAGTAACTAAATGTTTCCATGTCCACAGTAATGTCCCTGCAGCTCATTGGCCTGTCATGGGACATTCTAACAGCAAAGCTAAAAACTGTAGTTGTAAACTCAGAGAAAACATTTAGCTTCTGAAATAATCAAAGAAGCTGAGCATACACACACTCAGATACACACAGTCACACAGACACTATGTGAGTTTTGGGGGTGAGGATTGCTCTTGGACAGTGAAGGTGCATTTAATGTCTTTCAGTAATGAACACGGTGGTTCTCTTGTCCTAAGTCTCCTTCAATCCTCTCCTTCACCACAAGGAAAAGTGGTTTTGAAAGGACTTAAACTGCAACAAACTCACACACACACATTAAGTGAATGGGTTGCAATAAAAGTACCAAACATATAACAGCACCACTATCTGATGTGCCCTGATGCTATGAACTACTACAAACTACCATTTTTAGTCACTGATCCATTATCTTTTACTTTGACTGTTATTGCCACTATTCAGTTAAACTCCAACCGGTCGTCAGACACCACCTACCAAGAGCCTGGGTCTATCCCAGGTTTCTTCCTAAAAGGGAGTTTTTCCTCATCACTGTCACACTGCTTGTTCTGGAGGGAACTACTAGAACTGTTGGGTTCTTGTAAATTATAGAGTGGTCTAGACCTACTCCATCTGTAAATTATAGAGTGGTCTAGACCTACTCCATCTGTAAATTATAGAGAGATCTAGACCTACTTCTAAATTATAGAAATTGAAATTGAATTTCAGAACCTTTATATCATATTTTTAAATGATCAAAATGCACATTTTTTTCAATACACATAAACCTAAGATCACCTGTTTGTTTAACAAAGATCAGCTCTTCAATATGACACAACATCAGACTACTACTCCTTCAACAAGCAATCCCCAATGATGAGTGACTGTTGCAGTATTCTTAATGCATAGTTGTTACTATGGCAACAGAAACAATATTCCATGTTTAGAACTTGTAAGTCTTAAGAGAGCGAGATTCAGTGTCACCAAAAGCATGGAGCATGAACCAATTAGACTACATTATCTATGGTTGTGGCCATGGGACTTGTCTGAGAGGTATGGGGGAACGTGGTAGAGGACAAGGCCACGGACCAAGACAGAGGCCGTGACAGCAAAGAGTGTCTAATGATATCTATCATATCATAAATCATGGCAGGATGACGGAGGGGGCTACAATGATTCAACCAAAATTCAGAATATCAACCGTGGCCTCAATAATCAGAGCTCCCGCAATGAGAACTGGTAAGCATGAAACAAACACAAAAAAACACAGAAGACAGAAAACATGAGCCGTGACAACAGCAAAGCAAATAAACAATAAAACAGGAAAAAAACAACACTAGAAAGCCACATTCGTGACCGCCATGATTGACACATGCACCAGTGTCAGGCCTGGATTCACCATGCCCAAAGGTTTTTTCCAAGATGTTTGTCTGATGAAAACATCCACTGCGATGTGATATATATGTGCAACAATTAAACTCAAATGTCTTTATTTGTGTCCCCTGGCATGACTGTTCGTGTTTTCAATAATGTGTAATGTTGTAAATGCAGAGCTGCAAAACTGCTTTTTGTTGTCTGTAAAGCAATGACAAATAAAGTATTCTATTCTATATGATATAGAGATATACAGATAATACGTATTACAAAGGTCTTCATCATTCCATCTTTCTGAGTGTTGGAACTGCAGCAAACAGTCCTGAAAGTACTTTGTGAAAGTGGTACTAGTACTGCATTTCCCTGTTTAACACAAGTATATGTGTGTTTATTCTGTCATAAACATGTTCTTCTGTTTTCTTCATCTGGTTGGGAGCAGATATGGATGAGATGTTTTTTTTTTCGTTATTTGAAACTATACACTCACACTAACCTCCACAAGCTTTTATTTTGGTACTTTAGCATTTTGAAATTCCATATTAGTTAAATATTTAGTTTCATCCAAAACATTTAGAGTAAGATTTAAATTTAAGATTTAGATTTAGCATTTAGATTTAACATTTAATATTTAGTTATATACATGTACGTATATACATTTAATACTTGCATTTAACTATTTAAAATATCTCTAAATTGACAAATATTGTTGTATATGTGCAAAAATGTGACCCTCAAAAATTCATACCAGTTTTTTTAACATTGTTGGAAGCTAAATGTGACAAACAGTTGCTGTTATTTTCAGCGTGAGCCGCTTTTCAAACAGCACCCCATACTAAAACACCCTGTTAATACTGTCTTCATATTGCAGTCACATTTATTACTTATAAGCAATTAACTAGGAATTTATTACTGACTTTCTAAACACATTTAAATCAGAAAAGTTAAACTCCAAATATTAAATCTCACTCCGAACAGAAAAACACCCGGCTATATTCTTCAATTTTTCATTCTGGATCGTCTCTGATTACTGTTACAACAATCTACAGATTCTGTTTGGTTCTGATGATCATTAACGTCATACTTTCTGAGTCATCATTAGTTCAGTGGTTGGTTAAATAATTAGAGTTAAGGTTGGATGTTGCAGTAATAACAACGGACTAAAAATACAATCAGAAACGTGGTTTGATGAAAACTTGAAGGATTCTAATGATTCAACTAAATCCATTTTCCCTTCTTGTCTTTTCTGTCTCTGTCTCTGATTTAAAGATTGATATGCGAATATCAAATGTTTGAACACTGCAACTGAAACTTTGGTGTTATTAAACCACAAGAAACTTTGTGTGTCTGAGAGGAAATAAAGAATGAATGAATGATAAGAAGAGATGATGTTTAAAGCAGAGTGGTACCTGAGCTCCACAGCAGCAGCAGCAGCAGCAGGTGATCCATGTCCAGGTGGGGCATCTCTCTGTGTCCGTCTTCCCGTCTGTCTGCTCTCTGCTCTGATCATCACATGTTATATCCTCAGGTTGGATCTACATAGAGCAAGAGGCGGAGCTTTACTGGAATATATGTCTTTTAGTTTGCGTCACTGACACTGATGTAATCTAAGTACTGATTGAAAGCAGTCATACAATGTCTCTCCTGCTGGTTGAACCGATACACACTTTTATCTTGTCTTGTGTGTGTGTGTGTGTGTGTGTGTAAACAAGAAACAATTAAATAAAAGCACTTGTTAAACTCCAGTCACCTAAAGGATTGCCGGCAGCTGGCTTTCACTGACACTGACCTGGGTGTTGTAGTTTTAGACAAGCGGCCATCTTGGTTGTAGGCTGTGGCAGCCACCTTGGCCAGACATTCCTCCCATCCAGCACACGGCCTCTCAGGATGAAGTTTGACAGAACTAAAATAGAAAGAGTGTGATTGTGTGTCTCTGTGTCTCTGATGGCTCCATTAAAGACGATGTGTCCACTCTGTGGACTGATGGGAACGTCTCTGAACTGAATGTATCTGAATCTGATGCTCTGATAAGAAGCTGCACACACATGACAGATTGTAGGACTGTGGTTTCTGACATGTTCCAACAGATTAACATTAGGACAGTCTCGTTGCCGTGGGAACATCAGCAGACCGTCTTTCACATGCGACTTAACATTATTTTGATTAGTGATCAAACTATTGATTCACATACACACTCACACACACACACACACACACACACAAACAGATAAATGCACACACAGAAACACATACACAAACATACTCACAGACACACAGAGACAGACACACACACACAAACATATACACACACATATACACAAATCTCGCACACACGCACACACACACACCAGCACAAACATACACACACAGACACAAACATACACACACACCTTCAAATACACAAACATACACACACAGACACATACATACACACACACACACACACACACACACACACACACACACACAACACACACACACACACACACACAGACACAAACACACACATACACACACAAACACAGACAGACACAGAAAAATACACACACACAGACATCCAAACCGCCACACACAACGCACACGCACACATACACACACACACACACACACACACACACACCCCACACACACACACACACACACACACACACACACACACACACATAAACATACACACACAGACACAAACATATACACACACAGACACACACACACACACACACACACACACACACACACACACTTTATAAGGTTTTAACAGAGCCTGGCTTTTACGTTTGATAGAGGAAACACCCTACCAGCCTCGTCTGGGAGTGGACGATGCTGTCATCTATCTTCTGCAGCAAGCTCATTTGCACCTGGATGGCGGTGGAATAAAGGAGCAGAGAAGTGTGTTAGACTGCAACTCTGCCTCCTGGTCCCAAATATGGATTGTCAAGGATTAGGTCCACTAATAAACTTGTCAAGATTTCTAGAAATGAGTGCTGCTCCATCTCAAGTGGGATGAATGCCGTCTCTGCGAATCAGACCAGGTCTTCCCCAGAAAGACTGCCAGTGATCCACAAAGCCCACATCATTATCTGGACACCACCTCGATAGCCAGCGGCGAAATGATGACATGCGGCTATACATGTCATCACTGGTTAGATTTGGCAGGGGTCCAGAGAAAACTACGGTGTCCGACATTGACTTCGCGTATGTACACATCGATTCAACATTGATCTTTGTGACCTCCATTTGGCGTAACCGGGAGTCATTAACGCCAACGTGAATAACAATCTTACTGTATTTACGTTTATCCTTAGCCAGCAGTTTCAGATAAGACTCAATGTCGCTTGCTCTAGCCCCCGGGATGTATGTGCTATGATGATGATAATAATAATGACAATGATAATAATGAGTTCTCCTGTACAAGCGTCTATTTAAATCTCTTTATCCAGTTTGAATATTCAGTTTGTTGAATATGGTTTGTGTAAATTTCCAATCTCTGGCGGGTGCTCTCCAGTTAAAAATGTACTTTGTTATCCTGTTAAAAATGATATTGTTTAATTCACATGTTGTGTTTCACCGATTTATGGCTGCTGGCTTTGCTAAATTCAGGTTTCTCAGAATGGAGCTGCCGATAACCAGAGTTGATTTCTCAGTGGGTGTGTTGCTGAGTGGGGAAAATCTGTTAGAAACGCTAACAGTCTGGTGGCGGTCCGTGGCCTTTGAATGCTTACGACTAACTCGTCCTTGCACCGTCACCCAGGCACTATGTCCTTGCTGCTCAGGAGTTGCTGGAGGACGGCTACCATAGGCTAACTCAGGTTCAGGCCGGCCCGCGCCAACTACCGGGGGGGGGGTTAGCTACAGTAACTAACGGCTGATCTATCATGGTGCTGATCCGGACTTCTAACTCACTAAGCCTCGCCTCCATGTCTATAAACACATACACATACACATACTATTGCCGTTAAAGGATGCAGAGGAGTAACTAAACATCTCACACATCGAGCAGGAGAAAGTAGGAGAGAGAGACATGGCTAACTGCTGAGCTAAAGTTGCTGGCAGCTAAGCTAAAGTAGGGTAGCGTTAGCTACCAAGCGTTCAAAACAACTGTTATTTAACAAAAGTCACTGAAAGATGTAAAAGAAGTGCTTATGCCTATTCCCCGTTGATGCGAGCTCTAAGCGAAGTAAATGTAGTTTAAAGCTTCAGTAGGTAACTTTTGTAAAAATGTATTTTTTACATATTTGTTAAAACTGTCACTATGTCCTGACAGTAGAATATGAGACAGATAATCTGTGAAAAAATCAAGCTCCTGTGGCTCCTCTCTGTCCTCTTACTGTCACTAGCAGAAATACACCGCTCCCGGTCAGAAACAGCCAATCAGAGCAAGGAGGACTGTCTTAGCGTGTCAATCACTCTCGTGTACGCGCCGCTCATACCCCTCCCCCGCACAGCGCGTGCCGTGTTCAAGCTAAAGATTGCCAGTGTGCTGCAGTTGTGCTAATCGCGGAGAAATAACTTTTCAGGAAAACTGCCAATTTCTCGAGTGACACCTGCTCAGAAAACAAAGACGGGCAAACAGAAGAAGACCGATGACAAAAAGCGAGCTTAAGAATTAAACCGAGCCCGAAATAAAGCGAGGGTCACATCGAAGCGGCTTTTCAGAGGTGGAGGGAGCTACGCCTCCTAGAAGGATTCAACACGGATTCAGAGCTAGCGTTAGCCACATTTCTGCTGACATGTAAGTATCCCTGCTGATTTATTTCATTTTTTAAGAACTACACAACTAAGATATCGAGGGTTACAGTACACTTTCAGTACACTGGTGATAGCGCAAATCTCAGTTTACTCTGTAGCTTGTTGCTAAGTCTAACAGTTAGCTTGTTAGCTTGTGGCACAGCAGGAATGTTGTAGCAGGTGAAGATTAACTTTACTTGCTAACTCCTTCACCCTCCGTTAAGCAATATTGTTTCGATACCTACAATTAGTAAGCCAAAATGTTTTTTTGTCAATCACAACAAATGTAGCTATGGTTAAAACAACTTTAATTGTGACGCTGTCCCTGTCGAAGTTGGCAATGCAGAATTCTACTTTGATTATTTTATCTTAAACACGTTTTCTTCCCCTCAGGATGTAATTTGTAAATCAAAGTCTGACACAAATTCTTTGTGCTCCTTCAACAGGTCAGACATGGCCCCGGACCCAAGAGGCACGTGAAGGAATCGTCTTCAGTCCAAATCAAAATGTTCACGTATTCCTGTGCAGGAGTACTTTCTGAAAAAGCTGATTTATTTTTACCCATATGCAAAATAAAACCAAAGACATATTTCTAAGATGTATTCCTTGGCTTATTGAGCTTCCTCACTGATTCATCATCCTACTGAAAGTTTAGATCCAAAAGGTAATTCAGTAATGTATGTGTAAAGTGCTACTTTTGTGTCACAAATGAGCGATTACATAAAAAATCATTTAAAACCTTTCATTGAAAAAATTTACAAAACTTTTAATAGAAATATTTTAAATAGCAATTTTTTTATATAAGCTATACCCTACTCAGAGTAAATCCCTGTATTGTCCATGAGATGTGGAAAGCATCGGTGGCCCTGCTTACTAGCCTGCGCGTTCACGGCAGGCCCGCGTGGGGGAGGAGCTGTGGAGGGGGGCTGTAGCGCAGCAGAGAGCAAGGGGGAGGGACTGTAAGGTGTGTGCTCGTTCAAATTTTTAGGCTAAGTCCACGTTTCTCAGATCTCCTACTGCAGCTTTAATGCACAACCCTTTTCTCAAGTTTCTAGTCACTTAACCAAATATGGCTAACTGCTGAAGCTAAAGTCGCTAACAGCGAAGCTAACGTACTGTAGCGTTAGCTACCAAGCTTTCAAAGACTGTTATTTAACTAAAGTCACTGAACATGTAAAGAACTGTAAGTGCTTAGGCAGAACTACTATAAGAATACGCGATAAGCGGAAAGTTAGCCGCTGTAATAGCAAAACTAACAAATTGAACTAGTATTGAGTGAGCAGCAACATGCTATCAACACACAAGCACAGGAAACGGAAATGAGTCAGGTACCGTAAACATCTGGCAGTGTGCAACAGTGTGTGACCAAGAGTCCATGGTAGAACTTCAGACATTACCACAATTCACACTCTGAGGTGAGAAAATCTATTTAGACCTTTAGTAGATGGTACAAGATTTTTATTCACTGTTGTGTCAATACCTCAGTGTCAGTCTACTTATTCTCTACAATAAATGCTCAAGTCATTTCTTTGCATCAATACTGATTCTTAACATTTCTTGAGTTGAACGACCAAGCTCTTCATTCACAGACCAAAGGAGGGTGGAAAAAGAATATCAATGTCAGGATATTTGAGAAAGCCTGAGTTGTGTCCAATAAGTGCAGTGTATTAATTTAAACTGGATCACACCCTACAAACAACCAATCACTGGACATCATCTTTTGATATGGGGGGGGGGGTGTGTGGAACATGGATGTTTCAAACAATGCAACTTTGAAATGTTATCGTAGGAAAAGCAAAGGTGTACAAAAAGTGAATAACGGTTAAAATCAATTTCCATTTTTACATTAGAGAGAAGGCATTATAAAGTCAGGAAAGTAGGTACTTAAAGGTGTTTAATTGATTATTAAAATTAGTATGATTGTTTATGTTGACTGAGAGACTGTTTGGCTTTATTACTGATTGAGTAGTAAACCATAGCCAGACCTCAAACAACAGGAGTGTGATATAACAATAATGACGACATTTATAAATAGATTCAAGCTCTACCGATTCAAAATCTATTCAAATTCTCTCTTCTTTTTTTTTCTTTTGTAATGGCGTTTCTAGCCTACTATCACATGGGAAAAGTAACTCAATGTACATAATCTGTATAGTTTTTGTAACTGAGAATCATTTTTTGAATTTGTTTTTATTTTGAATCAAATCGTCAACATATAAATCACAATCTCAATCAATTGAAAAACGTTAAAAACTGTTAAAGTATCAATTTTGGCCATACACATAGTTTGCGGATTTCTGGATTTTATTGTCTCTAATGTTGAGGAAACCTGAATCAGCGATGCCGCCCTTTCTGCCAACTAACGGCAGGATTTCCTGAGGAGGGATAACAAGGATCTGCACGCACAAGAACAAGAATACAAAAATAAACACGTTGCACTCTTTCCAAGACTCCTTTTTATTGTTATATTCTATATTGTTTGTCATACTTCAATTTATTCGGACATTTTCAAAGCTTTTAATTTTAAAATCCTACATCAGAATGGTCTGATATCACCCACGTTTTGTTTTTAGAGCAGCCTAAAAAAAGAGTTGAAATGTATTTTATTTTTAGAAATTTTCAACGCCTTTCATTTTTAAATCCTACCCAAATGACAATCTGGGGGTGGTGTACTAACACCATGAGGTGTCTAAAAAGAAATGAATTGATCGCATTGTAGATCTACTAACATATACAGTGGGGCTCGAAAGTTTGGGAACCCCAGGTAAAAAGATTTTTTAATGTGCATAAAGAAGCCAAGAAAAGATGAAAAAATCTCCAAAAGGCATCAAATGACAGATTAGACATTAGTATAATATGTCACAAAAAGTTAGATTTTATTTCCATCATGTACACTTTCAAAATAACAGAAAACAAAAAAATGGTGTCTGCAAAAGTTTGGGTACCCTGCAGAGTTTATAGCATGCACCTCAAAATCCACGGTGTAAACTGAAGGTTTTGCCATGGCCTTCACAATCTCCAGACCTCAACATAATTGAAGCTCTATGAATAGACCTTGAAAGAGCAGTGCGTGACAGACAGCCCAGAAATCTCAAAGAACTAGAAGACTTTTGGAAGGAAGAATGGGTGAAGATGCCTCAAACAAAAAATAAAAGACTTTTGGCTGTCTACAAGAAACGTTTCCAAGCTGTGATACTTGCTAAAAGGGGGGGGCAGTGCAAGGTATTAACGCAACATTTTATACGAATGTCTAATCTGTCATTTGATGCCTTTTGGAGATTTTTCCATCTTTTCTTGGCGTCTTTATGCACATTAATGAAAAAATTTACCCGGGGTGCCCAAACTTTTGAGCCCCACTGTATGCATAATTTATGATATGAGAAGTATTCCCTGACTAAATAAAAGTAGCTAAAGTCATCCCATTATATTAATCTGGGGACTCACATACTTTCAGTAACTAGACAGGTGAAGACAGGTGCCAGAGGCAGAATGGGGACAGGTGGGAGACCACTTGCCAATATATGTAATCACATGGGACAATGTGGCATTCCACCATTCCTGTTCAGACACAGCCTGGTTTGACCCCCACCCGACGATGATGTCCTTCTTCCTTTCCCCTTACTCCCCTTTCCTCAACCCCGTAGAGGAGCTTTTCTCAGCCTGGAGAGAAGGGTGTTTGACCGTCGTCCACAGGACCAAATGTCCCTCCTAGATGCAACGGATCATCACAGCTGAACACTGCCAGGAGTGGATGAGGCATGCCAAAAGATTCTTCCCAAGATGCCTTGCCAGAGAAAATATCAGGTGTGATGTGGATGAGAAAATGTGGCCAAATGTAGAAGGCCGGGCATATTAGAAGTTGAAAATAATTACATGTGTTAGTGTCTACATGATGTTATTCTATGACAGACTTTAATGTTCCTGTTGGGAGAGAACATGTGCCGGTGTCTGTATGCTGTTGTTCTATGACTGACTAAATGTTCCTGGTGGGAGAGAACATGTGTTAGTGTCTGTATGATGTTGTTCTATGGCTGACTAGATATTCCTGTAGAGAGAACATGTGTTAGTGTCTGTATGATGTGGTTCTATGGCTGACTAAATGTTCCTGTTGGGAGAGAACATGTGCCGGTGTCTGTATGCTGTTGTTCTATGACTGACTAAATGTTCCTGGTGGGAGAGAACATGTGTTAGTGTCTGTATGCTTTTGTTCTATGACTGACTAAATGTTCCTGTAGAGAGAACATGTGTTAGTGTCTGTATGATGTTGTTCTATGGCTGACTAAATCTTCCTGTAGAGAGAACATGTGTTAGTGTTTGTATGATGTTGTTCTATGGCTAACTAAATGTTCCTGTAGAGAGAACATGTGTTAGTGTCTGTATGATGTTGTTCTATGGCTAACTAAATGTTCCTGTAGAGAGAACATGTGTTAGTGTCTGTATGATGTTGTTCTATGGCTGACTAAATGTTCCTGGTGGGAGAGAACATGTGTTAGTGTCTGTATGATGTTGTTCTATGGCTGACTAAATGTTCCTGTTTGGACAGAATGTGTGTGTGTTTAGGAAGAATTATGGGATTTTGAGACATGCACGACAGTGTTTTGGTAGACTTAGTGTATTGTGTTAGTGTATTTCTTGTATTTTGAAAATTAGGGTTGGAGTTTAGTTTACAATGTGTGATTTTGAGCATGAAGTTAACTGTTTTTTCAGTGTGTTGTAGGTGTGTTGGTGCTTTAAGAGTTTTAGGAAAATTGTCATAGCAATTGGAAAAAAAACTAATGTGCACTGAAATCTCTAACTGATAAATCTCTATATAGATTTATACAGGTGTTAAAACATTGTACTGAACTCTGTCCCCCTCACATTTGGAATCATGGCTACAGCTCTGCATGTGTATCAGGTGAGGATCATATTTCAAAAATGTCTCACATTGGACACACCCCAACATTACTATTCACCACAGGAATGCACACACGTCATTCTGAATCCAAAGGACTGACAACATTTCAGTCAGAACTGAAGTACATTTTGCGTCCCAGATGGACTCTCCGACCAAAACAGGGAAGGTTTACCTCCAATCACACAGAACCGACAAAGTGAGTACATTGCAAATTCGCCCATTTATGAGACATAAGACATAGCATTGAATATACAGGTTGGTTTATCGAGCAGCGGATAATACTTGCTTCTGTTACGATTACAGGAATAAAATTACAATAAAAAACAGCTGTAAATTTCATTTTGTCTTAGTTTCATTCAGGTTTCACAGTTAGCTGAGGAAATGAAATGGAAGCCATTTCTCAGCCTTTCTGTGCTTGGTTCACAGGAGATTTCAGAGCAGGAATCCAAAGAAACAAGTTGAAACAGTTTTCACATTCCTGTGCCGCTCTTTCTTTGTCTCTCACTCCCTCTGTCACTCTCATTCATATAGATTATATATACACAGTATACAGAATAGCATTGTTTTCAAATGTAATATGTGATGTTTATTTCTTTTTATTATTATTCGGGACATATGAAATGCATTTCTGGTGGCAGTGTGTACAGACACGTTTCTCTCTTGGTCTCCACAATTTTAACCCTTGTGTTGTCTTCCCGTCGACCATGCAACTTTTTGATTTTATGAGGCTAAATTTTAAATTTTTGTCGCTTTTGTTGTTGTTTGTTTCCAAGTTTTTGAAGCTTTTTCAAACATTTTTGTTACTTTGTTTCAACATTCTATTATAACTTTTTTTCTTCAAATGCTAGAAAATTGAATAAAACACCCACATGCAATGAAAGTAGTGAACTGATCCTTTATTTTATTTTTGTTGTTGATTATAACATTATTAAAATGTTGTTCCTGTGGTATAGTGCTGGGACTGGGGAGATGTGGCCGAATGCGTTTGTTCAACCTACTTTGATGTGGCCCAGTTCTTGCATTGAGATCTCCACATAACCTTAAAACACTGTTCACTGCTTCTCCCCCCTTAATTTACTGTTAACGGTCAAATTTGACTGGACAGTTTTAACTGCTCCTATTTTAACATCAATACCAATAACCCAATGTGTGTGTGTGTGTGTGTGTGTTTGTCGGCGTGCGTTTGTGTGCATGCATGTGTGTTCGAACATTGGGGGTTCACATGCACTAATGGCAGGAAAGTTGAGTATATATATACATACATACATACATACATACTATACATACTGTACATACCTACATACAGTACATACATACTGTACATACTGTACATACCTACATACAGTACATACATACTGTACATACTTACATACATGCATACATACAGTACATACATACTGTACATACTTATATACATGTATATATACATCACAGTACATACACTACTGGTACACTATATACAGTATATATACATACATACATACATACAGTACATACATACTGTACATACTGTACATACCTACATACAGTACATACTACTGTACATACTTACATACATGCATACATACAGTACATACATACTGTACATACTTATTAACATGTATATATACATTACATACATACAGTACATACATACTGTACAACTTATATACATGTATATATCATACATACATACATACAGTGCATACACACTGTACATACTGTACATACCTATATACAGTACATACTACTGTACATACTAACATACATGCAATACATACATACATATTAAATATTGTACATACATACATGCATACATACATACATACATACAGTGCATACATACATACTGTACATACATAATACATACATATATATGTACATACATATAATACATACATATACATACCTACAGTGCATACATACATACTGTACATACATATATACATACATATATACTGCACATACATATAAACATACTAACTACACACATACGTACATGCATACATACATACTGTAACATACATACATGCATAAATACAGACATACATACTGTACATACATACATACATACTTACATACATAATGTACATACAGACATACATACTGTACATACATATATACATACTTACATACATAATGTACATACATACATGCATACTGTACATACATACATACATACTTACATACATACTGCACATACATACATACATACATCATGGCAGAAAATCTCCTGTACTTTTTCTATTATTTATTTTTGACACTTTTGTTAATCCAAAGATTTCTCAAGAATTCTGTAAAATCACATCATAGCTTTAATTCTAAAAATAAAACATATGCACTTTCTATTGACAATGTCTTCAAAGTTTAAACATAAAAGCTTGTACTGCCAGATGTAGCCTCAGTTTTCTGAAAAATATTGTATTTTTGAAAATCAATGCTATGATACACCAATGGCTGCTATGGTCACAAGATCAATTTAATGTTTTAGTGTGCTAAACCGCTCCAACAGGAAGCAATAAAGCCACCATAATAACTGAACAAAAAGTAAATTAACATGTTTAACTAGGGTTCTTCCTCTTTCTGTAACATCATGGAAGTGGATACCTTCAGTGTGGAAACATTATTAAAAGGCTGTTTCATGGCTTTTGTTAAAAATAGCTTAAAAGACTAAAAGCACAATTAACTTAACCATTAAAAATGCTTTCTGTGTAGAATATGGTTTTAACAGGAACAATAGAATAAAACCATAAAAAGATTTTCAATATACACCAGTGATGAGTCTGAGTGTGTGTGTTGTGTTGTTGTGTGTGGTTGTGTGTGTGTGTGTGTGTGTGTGTGTGTGTGCGTATGTGTGTGTGTGTGACAAAAGGCTGTTATGAATGTGGGGGGACACAGTCCTTAACTCGACTGTAGCCAGTGAAATCCTGATTTGGGTCATACACATTAACCATGTGTCTCTGCTCTTGGCAGAAATGGAAGCCCGTGTGCTTGTCTCTTTTCCCCCCCAGTGACAGTGCAACGGGGCCCTGGGATCCAGGACTGAGGGGGAAATTACTTTTCAAAACCCAACGTCCCTTTTTTTTCTAAACCAACTGCCCCCTTTTTTTTTTTACTGGCCCAATTCCCTTCTTCTTTTTCTAACCCAACTGTCCCCTTTTTTTTAAAAACCCAACTGCCCCTTTCTTTTCTAAACAAAAGTCCCTTTTTTTTACAACCCAACGTCCCCTTCTTCTTTTAAACCCCAAACTGTCCCCTTTTCTTTTCTAAACCCCAACGGGCCCTTCTTTTTTTACAAACTTTTTTTCTTTACTTTTTTGGGGCATTTTTGGGTGCATCCAAAAAGTGAGGACTTAATGGTCTCATTAAATTTTTTTTTTTTAGCTTTTCTCCTTTTTAAAAACCCTTTTTTTCAGTAAGTCCCTTTTTCTCCCCCCAATTTGGTTTTTTTAGCGACCTGACACACCACAAACAAAAAGCTGACTGCCTGCAGGTTTTCCACCACGCCCCCTTTTTTGAAACGGGCCCCTTGCAGGGGAAAAAGGAGAAACGAACGGGGAATGTTCTTTTGTTGTTTGAAGGACATGTTCTGTACCCTTTGAGAAGCTTTTTCAGGGGCGGGGGGAAGGAGTAGGGTACTGGGTGAGGACAGCTGGCCCTTTTGGTAGGCCTACGGCCCAGAGATCGGGGAGGTGCAGGGACTGGCATCTGTGTCTTTTCTATCCTCCCGGCTTTTATCTGGTCAAAGGGATTTTCAAAAGCGTCCCCATTCGTTTTTGTGACATTTTGAAGTTTTTTTAATTACAAATACAAGGGAAACTTTAATTTTAAAAGTGGCCCTGCACAAAAGTTTATTCTAATATAAAAGAAAAAAGTTTTTTAAATTTGGGTTTCCTGGTGGGATGAGTGGACTAGCCTTATTGTTTCTGACAATCACATCACTAGACTGTGAAATAGGCTATACTGAGGAATAATGACAGCCTCCCTCTTCATTATCCCACTTATTACAATGCTACTGTCAAAAGAAATGATCATATGTCAAAGACCTTTAAAAAAAATGATTTAATTGGCTATGGTAAGCCGTAAGCAGGCTTGCAGTTGCAGTAATCATTTCTATGGTAACAGCGAGCCCACTATGAGCTTGATTGTTAAATGAGGCCCATTGAGGTAGAAAGTTGAAATTTTGGGGCTACCAAAAGGTAGCTCATCTGGCATATATATATATAAAATATATATATATATATATATAGAGAGAGAGAGAGAGGGGAGGGGATGAGAAAGGTTACTCCTCGACGCAGCGGCCGCAGGTTGGACTCCGACTTGCGGCCCTTTGCTGCATGTCATTCCCCTCTCTCTCCCCTTCCATATCTTCAGCTGTCCTATATAAATAAAGGCCTAAAAATGCCCCCCAAAAATAAAAATGTATATATTTTAAAAAGGAAAGTATTGTGGATATGAAGAGAGCCTACCCCAATACTCTACAGCTTGCCTTGGGTGGGAGGACGACATGGATCCCTGGTGGCTCACCGGGTAGAGCATGTGCCACATGTACTAAGCTCAGTCCTTACTGCAGCGGCCCAGGTATGAATCCAACCCCCAGCCCGTTGCTACATGTCATTCCCCCTCTCTCCCACCTTTCACGTTGTACCTGTCCTGTCTAATAAAGGCCACAAAAGAAGCTCGTCAGTGGGAAGAAAAATGTGCTACCGTTTTGTGTTCTCTTCTTTAGTCTGGAGTCTTTTTGCCCTCAGCTTAGCGTAGCATAGCTTAGCATTGCTTTCTTGCTCCTCTTCTGTGTCATTACCTGTTATGTCAGCCAAGTTGGCTTCTCTGTCTTCACTTTTCTTGCCTTATATGACCTCTTCTCTTCCTCTCTCTTTTGTGGGGTTCAAGACTATGTGCTGGTTTACTCAATAAATGGTCTTAATCTAACCGTCCTGTGTCCATGCTGTGTCCTCCAGGTGCTGGCGCTGAAGGTGATCATATGTCTGCTGTCAGGAGACACTATCAGCCTCATGTGGACAGGAAGGTGAAGGTGCTGCGACTGTCCGAGCTGATCAGCGTCCTCAGACTCCCCCCGAACGCTGAAGCCTGTCCTATGGTCAGCCTTTCTGCTGCTTCCCAGGTTTATCAGTCTTGAGTGACAGTTAGATCCTGACTCCAAGCGTTGCTGTTTGCAGGAGAACATGTCGGCGTTTTGTGTGGAGACCCAGGACAGAACCATGGTGTTCGCTGCGCTAAAGGACGACTGTGTGGAGTGGGTAGAAAAACTGTGTCTCCACACGTTTCAGGTGAGAGGAAAACAGAATTGACATCAATAGCGTTAACGAATCAGTTTGTATACAACGACTGGTTAGTCTCACATAGCCTGATTTTTTTATTCCCAGTAAGTAAGTGTGCACCATTGTAAATGGTCCCAACCAATCTTCACATGCAATGTGTGACAAATACATCAATTTTACGTAAATTATGATTTTTTTCTTTCGGACATACTGAGCAATTATTATTGTGTCACTTATTACGTCGGTTATGAATTCTGTCTTCTGACTACATTGTAATATTTTAACAAGTGAAACAAGAGCAACATGGTACAATAAGAATAAAGAAATAAAAAGCATGAAAACATGTCATGAATAAATGTTGAGGAAAGTAGCAGTTATAGTTGGAAAATATCTATAAAGACTAAAGCAATACAGTTTCCCTGAAAAAACATGCAGATTGTCATGAAAGATGCTTCCAACTGAAATATATTTTGCAAAATACCGTGAGACTGGGTTGGCCATCATGCAACTCTTCAATTTGGCTGCAGAAGAGACTACAGAAGTTAATCAGCGCTTGTCCGGGAGGATATGGGGGGTGCTTTGAGGAAAAACAACAGTGAAATCCCAGGGCTGGGACGATATGCTTTGGTCCCAATTGGATTCTTTCCCTATACATGGGTGCCAATTGAATTTGTATCTTGATTTATTGCAATTCTAGAAATATTGTGATTCGATAGTACTGGGATTTTATTTTCCTTCACAAAACAAAAACAAAAGTTAAATTAAAACACTTCTAGAGACAACATATAATGAGACGTTTCTAAAAACCGATAGTTTTCTAATTAGAATGACATTCTGTCCCTCAGTCAGTGTGACATTTATTTACTTTGTAAAGAAGAACTTAACATGGATTTTCGCTTTGTCTGGAAACAGATATGCTGTAGAAAATATTTAGCTCAATCATTGGTAAAGAAAATATCTATTCTAGGGAAAAGTATTGATTTAACAAAAAATTGTTGCTAAAAACATCACGATACTACGGGAGTCCTGGAGATGACATGGATGGAGAAGAAAAAACTGTACTGGGGACACACATTTTTGCGAGATCTCGGCTTTGTTTTGCGATATATTGAGTTCAATTTGCGATATCTGGAGTTTCATTTGTGAGCTCTTGCAAATCCAACAAACAATAAGGCTAACCTTAGCTAGTAGCGCTAGCTAGTATCTAGCTAGTAGCACAACCTTATGATTACATCTCTTTGGTCGTCTATCGTTTATTTAAATTTAAGTGTTGTAATTATAAAAAACATTTTCGTTGACTGATGTCAACGACTGCAGGCTAACCTTATTAGCTAGCTAGTATCTTGCTAGTAGCATGACATGATTACATCTCCTTGGTTGTCTAAATACATCCATTTTTTATTTTGATACCCATGGAAACGATCAGGAACAAGTAAACACAATGTTTAACATTACTGAATATTTCATTCAATGAAATGTAAGTCGTTATGGATAAAAGCGTCAACTAAATTACATGAATTATGAGAAAAAACTTGACTTGTAAAAGACACAAGAGAGAAGCTCATAAACGCGCATGTTGCTACAACAAGACAAACTAGCACAAGCTACTAAAGGTTAGCCTGCAGTCATTGACATCAACAGGCAACAACAATGTTCATTATAACACTTCACTTCGGCATGTATTAATTAGTAATGCTTATCAAAAATAAGCGATGGATGTGTTGGATGGATGTAGACAACCAAGGATATCTAATCATTATGTCATGCTACTATTAGCCCTACTAGCTAAGGTTAGTTTTGTTGTTTTTTGGATTTGCGAGACCTTTCTGTAGATTATTTATTATTATTAAGGTTCTTTGGCAAAATCCAGTATCTAAGTTTTGATGTAGCTACTGCTCATGGTATCTCTGCAACCCCCCCACCAGAGAGGTGTAGCCCCCGGCTCTACTCAGCTTCACATGGAGGAGAACCAGATCTATGCCTCAGCAGATGAAGGTAAACCTTTTGTTCCTATGCTATGCCTTTATCTTCTTTCTCCTCTCCTTTGTTATCGTAACACGTAGCATGTGAATAATAAAATATCACTCAACCTTTTTCTGTTTTCAATGAATTTGTTTTTAATGTTTGAAAAGTTATGCAAAGTGAGCATATTTTTCTGGAAAAGACGTTTCAAAATGGCTAAGGTCACCGTTGAAAAGACAGGGTGACAGGTTTTTATTTGAAGCCTGCTTGTGTTAGCCCCCAGATTCATTGATTAACATTAACGTTAGTCTAGCGTTACATACATAATGTAGCTAACAAGCCTGAAAATGACAAAAATCAATGTTTCCTCCTCAGGTAGCGTTCCCACAGAGCCATGAAATCAACAATCAACTGGTTTATTATCTCTAATGCACCTTCAGTTGTAGCACTCGGGATTTCATTAAATGGGGCAATGACAGGAAAGGTTCATCTTATTTTATTTGAACTTGTGTGTAACATTATTATGACCAGTTTTTACTAATTTAGTGGCGGTCGGTGTAATGTTGACATAGGTCAGCCAGAAGAAAAAAAACAGTTGTAGGGATGTCCAGAGGTGACTGGGTGGATAAATAAATTACTTTTAATATGCTTTAATATTTTACTCATTATAGGCTAAAACATGAAGTTCTTCAATTTCCTCAGCACACGGTGCACACTTGATCTTGCTTGGTCTTGCAGAGACCAGACTGTCCTTCTCAACCATAAGGACCATATGCATAGAACTGGCTATGTGATAGAAAGAGAGCTAAGAAATATGAATCCATTATAACTAAATCGTTTGTATTACCATTCCAGAGTAATTGAAGACACAATGAAAGAAATAATATTTCTATCCTCACCTTTCTAATGAAATATGACCATTATAAGCAATATCTAGTTAACAATGATGCAACTGAATGTCTTTCTCTGCTACTTTACTACAATTTGGTGAAAGTAAACTAAAATACAACATTAAGTTCCGTTTTGACCCGGTATTAAAATCAGCTCTGAGACAGCTCAGTACAAGTGTGAATGCATGGAGATGGGATCACTGAGAGCCCATTCAGAGGGGGTCTTGGTCACATGGGGCTGCATTCCCAAAGTGGGTACATTAAGGGCGGTTGGTCTCATCATCTGGCCTCAAGGTGTTCATCAATCAGACATGCAACTAATTTAAATAGCAATACGATATAATTCAATAAGCATCTATAGGGCCTGAACTATAGACTCTGCAATTAATTTGATTTTTTTATGATCATTTTCTCTGTTTTGAAGCCATATTTTGGATGTTCCATTAAAACAGTTGTAGTGGTTCAAGGAGAGTGGTTGGACACATGTCCAGTGAGAAAGACAAGAGGGCGAAGTTCTGAAGCTGTCATCATTGGTACACAACTAGCACACACTCTCCGAGATGTGGTTGTTAAAGGGATAATTATCAAGAAATGATCTATCAATATCTATCAAGCTAATCAATATCTGTAACTCATCAATCACCACAACTTAGGGCAAACCTAAAGGTTCCCTGGGCAAAGATGTGCTTATGTTCACAGTTTTGCACCAAAATGTTTTGCATGTATCCTTTTGGCCTAATTGTTGAATGTATTCCCATCCTCGTACAAATATACAGTATACATATATACTGTATATCTCTTTTTTATGTATGTGGTACACACTATGCAGTCCCACATTCTACTTGTTATTCATGAACTTTTCAAGGATCAATAGCAATAATAATAATAGTAACACCTCTCTTTTGTCCAGCCTCAGAGTTCTGGGTAATGGTTCAAAAGACTGAGGCAGCGACACGCTGCGGCCTGCAGGGGTCGTACTGGCTGGAGGTGGGGCGAGAGGCGCTGCTACTGAGAGAAACACAGAAGAACATTGTCAGAGAGTGGCCGTATAAACTGCTGAGACGATATGGGAACGATAAGGTAAAGTTTTCAATATCAAACAATCCCAAACAATCCAACTTCCCCTTTAAATGCTCAATGAATACTTAATTATACCGTTTTACAAGGGTAGGCATTACAACTGGGGTGTTGCCTTGGATTGCTTTCCATACTTGAGTTTGCTATGCTCATGTGTCTCTTTGTGTTTCATCACCAGCTGGCCTTAACCATCGAAGCAGGACGACGCTGTGACTCTGGTCCTGGAACATTTACCTTTGAGACACAGCAGGCTGAGAAGATATTTGCCCTAATTCAGAGTACCATCAAACAGAAGACTCTTACTGTAGGCAACCAAAACCAAGAGGGTCAGAAAGTTATGGTAACCAACATACGGGCTCATTCCCCGCTCCCCAGAGTACCAGATGTGACTAGTATTGCTGTGAATCTGGAAAACAAACTGAGGACACAGGACAGTAAATGTGCTGCTGTAGAAGAGAGTGCACGTGCCCAGGAAGATTTGGTTGGTCCATCAGAGAGTGCATTGGTGCAGCCAGTGCCAATCACCCTCATGCCTCTTCCACTGGTGCCCACACATGGCAGCCGCTCCGGAGGACACCTCGATGGCCAATCAGAAGCTATATATGCTGACCCAGCTGATTACATCCAACCTGTACCAAAAGCGCAACCGTCCGTTGCTCTGTATGTAGACGCTGCAAGTGTTCTCCCGCTCAAACCCCCCAGCTCCAGAGAATCTGTCACTCCGTCTCCTAACCTCTCTATTTCACATCCCTGCTTCCCCTCCGATACACCAGATTCAGTCTATGCAGAGGTCTACGACAAAATCAGTCCGGCTCAAAATATACAAGTTGCAAATGACGAACCCATTTATACTGAGCCAATGAGCAAGGGGGAGAAATGTGATAAAAAAGAAGGCAAAGCAGACCCGTTTGCACACCTTTATGCTCATGTCTGGAAAACAACCCCATCATCCAACAACGCCATCCCTTCCTGCGCTTCTATGAGCACCGCTGACGCCACAGCCAAGTCTGTTGATGATGTCATCTACGAAAACCTTGGCAGCATTTAATTTAGTTGTCAAGTGTATATATATATATATATCATGCTACAATGCCTAAACCAAGTCTATGCAGAGCCTGACATTTATTTTTGTACAATGACTGTAAAGAAGAAATAGAGTAAGCACAGCTCCTGTATGGATTGGCTTTCTGTTGTGTATCTGTATACAAACTATTGTTCATTAGTTCTGAAGAAAACAGGGCTGTGTGACTGGCTATTCATTAATAAGCAAGTAACCAAAAAAATGAAATAATAATAAATAATAGTAGAACTTGTAACAACCATGGTGTGCTCACCAACACATCCTAAATAGAACCATCATGCTAAGTGTTGCACTCGATTAGCATTGCTGGGCTCATGGTTAGCAGGTAAAATCGATAAAAAAGCAGAACAAGAGCTAATGGAATTCATAGTCAATAACCCTCATTTATATAGAATTATACCTAATATTTCAGTTAAAAAAGCAGAAATTATGAATTATTTTGACTAATAGTCAGACAGAGGAATGTACAGATGAGTTTAGTCAGTGATCAATTGTATTTGCAAAGAGTCCAATTCATTTTTTTTTTTGTGGTAATTTGCTTAAAAAGAAACCCATATTTCAGATATAGACATTTTTTAAAGGGGTCAAATTTGACCCGAGGACGACAGGAGGGTTAATGCCATAAAGTGGCAACTATATCTGAAAATGTTACATGTATGTATGTTGGTTTACATATGATGTTCTTCTGCTGTAGGCCTATAAGTATCCTATAGTCCTTTCATTTGAGATTATTTTTTCATTAAACTGTGTATAATGATGCATAAATAGTGAAGATGCTTGTGTGTATGTATGTAAATCCTCTCCTGGCTTAAATTCCACCAATTCTGTAACCACTGTGTATATCATGTTTTTATTGTTGGTTGAAGCAATTTCCCACAACCCAACCCAATTTTTGCAGTGTGTAATTAAAGCAAATACTATATTAATTAATTAAAAAAAATACCAAAAAATAAAAAGGTTACGAACAATAAAGTGAACTTTCAACACTTAAAACAGCTGTCATCAAAGAGTCTCTATTATGCTTTTGTTTTAGATTTTTCCCATCTTCTAGATGTAGAAAATACAAAAAATTAAGCATTATTTCATTTTTATTGACTTTTTAATTGCATTTACATCGTGTAACATGCCATCGGTTTCTCACATGTGACAACCACATTGTGTGGTCAGAAAGGGACCAACCTTAACCCAACTCCTGATCACCTATGGGACATAACACACACTGGGTCTACCCAAATGCTGGCTCATTTCATCTGACCCAACCTACTTCTTGGTATTAACTCTATTGCTGTGGTAAATATTACCCATTTTCTCGGTTGTTGCCTCATTTACTTTTTTAATTTATGTAATATTAATAGCAAATTATATAAATATTGTGTAATTTACACCACCGTGGGTTTATTTTCACCTCTACACTTCTCTTCTTTTTCATTATTACACTATATTATATTATATTATATTAATATTATTTTACGTTATATAATTTGTGATACATTTGTTGCACAGCATTACAGTGGTCAAACCAAACTGGCTATTAAATAATGAGAAGAACTATGACCACCTTTTGTATAAGGGCCAGCAGTCAAGAATGGAACAACTTTGTTGCAGCTGCTAACAATGACATCATTTACTGTTGCTGGACCAGTTCAGTCTCAGCCTTGAGAGAAACAGGTGTTCCTGAGGAGAACCAGGCAAGAATGGCAGAGGACAAGGTGAAGTACACAGTCTAAGTCAATATTCAAAGGCATTGCCTGCTAATGCTAAATTGACAAATGAAGAAGTATTTTGGTCCAATTTGTTTGTTGTAAGTCTGCAGAATCATAAATATGATCCAGCTGGACATTGATAATGGCACATAACCTGTATTTACCTGCACAAGATGGACATAAACGGATTTATATGACCTAAGTTAATAGTGGTAACTATTAAATTTGGTTGGACACACACCCTTGTTGTTAAAAACAGATAAACAAAAACAGCTATGACCAGCGTACATATTACATTCTCAGTCACAGAAATAAGCAGAAACTCAAAACACTCATGACTCAACTATATGTCGCCGTGTAGTTCAGTCAGTTAACTATAATTTTCTACTGGTGTGAGAAAGTTCTCAAAGTGTAATGAGTGTAACATTGTTGTGAAATATAAGTCAAATGTGAAGCAAGTGAGCTGCATAGTAACATATTGTTGCAGATTTTGGTCACAAGGTGGCAACAATGACTCTTGTCACAAGAATAAAAAGGAGTATTTTTTCCTTCCAAAATGATTCTTCAGTGTTCTTCAAGTTCCGATATGGGCAAATTAGAATGCTGAAAAGAAGACAAAGAAAATCAAACAGAGATTCTATGTACAAACAAGTAAGAAGGCCTACTGGAGGGTGGAACAAGAGAGATAGTTGTAAGCAAAGGTGATACTGTATTTACAATTTTTGAAAAAGGGAAAACGCTTTTTTTGTCCAACGGTACATCGACGAAAGGCAAAGTAGAGGACTTTGGGTTCATCCTTTCTGGCATTGATTCTGAGGAGCCCCTTGAGTGTCACAGTTGGAAGTTTGTTAGAGAAAACTAATAACAAGATCCTCAGACTCTACCTCTGTACAAAGCCAGAAGATTGTAGTGATTCTGAGCTTAGTGATGAAACAACAGACATGTCCTTTTCACCTGACACATGCATCTCCATCCTCATCCAGCCCATCACTGCTCTCCCCCACTCCTGTCAAAAGACCTCAAACTCAAAGGAAGAAGCCTGACCAAAACCATGAAGTTTCCAGAATCTATGTCACTTGTCACTTTTTATTTAGATTTGTAAGAGAAAGAGATGAGAAGGGCCTATTCCTCAGGTACTGTACCGAGTCGGACGTGTTCCTATAAAAGACCGTTAAAGTCACATTGTCACATTGTTAGAACAAAATCTATCTCTGTGTTGAAGAGTGGAGTGTGGGTAATGGATTGGCCTAATAAGGCTCTGCTTGCTTGGACAGCAAATGAAAACTGCACACACACACACACACACACACACACACACACACACACACACACACACACACACACACACACACACACACACAACACACAGTTTTATGTAAAAACTGTTTGTGGTTGATATTTTCCATTGTTGTTCAAATTAAATTAAAAGATTTAATTAAATTACAGTGTAATGTTATGCAGATCTTCAAACCTGGAAGAGTTTATTTGTTGCCAGTACTGTTCTATGTTGTCAGTGTCAAGTGTGCTATGTATTCATTTTGTAAGCACACTTAAAGAAATATTTGACTTAAGTAGAACCAGTTTCAGCAGTCTTACCTGAAAAACTCAAAACCCTACCAGGAAAACTTGTAGTTTGTTGATTAGATTTTAAACACATTTTTTGTTTTTTAACTCGTATTTTGGCCTATTTGCATTTCATTTATATGCCAATTTTAAGAAACAATTTTGTTTTGCTTCATTTGATTTGACAAATAGGACCCTGCACTTTCCTGTAATTTTCACTGTCTTTTTTAATCTGTGTTAATGTGCTGACTAAGATTTTGTTAGTCCATTAGTCAGTTCTACCATGCTGAATTAGTAATTTCCTGGAAGATTAAACCTCAAAATCCACCGTGGCTTACATCAAGAGGCGTAAACTGAAGGTTCTGCCATGGCCTTGACAATCTCCTGACCTCAACATAATCTCACTATCATATCTGATAAGCATGATATTTAAAGAGGTTCTTTTGAATTATTGCATGTGGACAACTCAGACTTTACAGATTTGTTGTTGAAATCAACTAATCAGTCAGTCGATCCATTCTATGTCTGTTAGTTGGCTTAGATTGTCTTTAGTCGAGGACAGCCCTGCATTACAATGACTTTCAAGATTTGTTACACTTAAGGGACACAGACCCTCATTTTTATGTAAATTTGTCTCTTGGACCCAAATCTGAGAATATTTTTATTAAACCTATATATGATTTTTTCCAGAATTCCATGACTGGAAAACCCTAAACCCCTTGCTGGTCCCAAGACCCAACATTCTTAACCTGGTCTACTACCCAGAAATCGCATTATCTTAATAAAACTTTTCAACACAGCATCAACTGATGCAATGTGCCAATGATACTTTTGGAGAGGCCTCATTGCTGGAAATGCCATCCTCATTATCATCATAATCGTTATTAGAAGCATGGACATTGCACCTGTCTGTATGCTACAACAACATAAGTGATGAGGCTCTGCCAAAAGTGCTGTTATTAATGGCCTCAGGTCTTTGGGAAGTCGTATTGCCTCTGTAGCGTTATGACACTGTGCTATGTGTTGTTCTCTTACATCAGCATCTAACACAGCTCATGCAGTTCATGGTCACAGGGATTGTCTGTTTTACACAGACAGATCCCACACTTATATACTGTGGTGGATGCAAATAATCTTGTTCGTGATAGAGCTCAGGTACCTTGTACATCAGACATGGCTTTCCATGATAATTAGCAACACAAAAACAGGAGGATTTTAATACGTATGATGATTTCTTTTGCAAATGAGTACATGGAAGAAGCCACCTTAGCCACATTACACTGTATATATTAATTATATATCATTGTAGCATCATAATGGGGAAATGCAGTATTGTTTTATGCTATGGTGGAGTTATCAACAGAATAATACTGTGCTCCAGCTTCAGCCATAGTAGCCTTCATAATGAAGACAAGAGTATTGACAACAGGACAAAAAGGCCTACATATTGATGCCAAATAAGCTTGGAGAAGAAGAAATATGTAGCTACAGAGCGAGAAAAAAAGAAGTTTAGACACATGTTAAAAGGGTGCTCTTTGGTGGGGGACACAAACATTCATATAAGAAGAGGAAACCAAAACCTGGATACAATCCAAAATAATATTTCCATCCATCCATCCATCCATCTTCATCCGCTTTATCCGCTGTATCGGGTCGCGGGGGCAGCAGCTCCAGTAGGGGACCCCAAACTTCCCTTTCCCGAGCCACATCAACCAGCTCCGACTGGGGGATCCCGAGGCGTTCCCAGGCCAGGTTGGAGATGTAATCTCTCCACCTAGTCCTGGGTCTTCCCCGAGGCCTCCTCCCAGCTGGACGTGCCTGGAACACCTCCCTAGGGAGGCGCCCAGTAGGCATCCTTACCAGATGCCCGAACCACCTCAACTGGCTCCTTTCGACGCGAAGGAGCAGCGGCTCTACTCTGAGCTCCTCTCGGATGACTGAGCTTCTCACCCTATCTCTAAGGGAGACGCCAGCCACCCTCCTGAGGAAACCCATTTCGGCCGCTTGTACCCTGGATCTCGTTCTTTAGGTCATGACCCAGCCTTCATGACCATAGGTGAGGGTAGGAACGAAAATTGCCTGGTAGATCGAGAGCTTCGCCTTCTGGCTCAGCTCTCTTTTCGTCACAACGGTGCGATAAACAGAATGTAATACCGCACCGGCTGCTCCGATTCACCGACCAATCTCACGCTCCATGGTCCCCTCACTCGCGAACAAGACCCCAAGGTACTTAAACTCCTTCACTTGGGGTAAGGACTCACTCCCCACCCGAAGAAAGCACTCCATCGGTTTCCTGCTGAGAACCATGGCCTCAGATTTAGAGGTCCTGATCCTCATCCCAGCCGCTTCATACTCGGCTGCGAACCGATCCAGTGAGTGCCGAAGGTTACAGACTGATGACGGCATCAGGACCACATCATCCGCAAAAAGCAGCGATGAGATCCCGAGCCCACCGAACTGCAACCCCTCCCCGCCCCTACTACGCCTCGATATCCTGACCATAAATATTACAAACAGGATTGGTGACAAAGCGCAGGCCTGGCGGAGGCCAACCCTCACCTGGAACGAGTCCGACTTACTGCCGAGAACCCGGACACAGCTCTCGCTTTGGTCATACAGAGATTGGATGGCCCTGAGAAGGGACCCCCTCACCCCATATTCCCACAGCACCTCCCACAATTTCTCCCGGGGGACCCGGTCATACGCCTTCTCCAAATCCACAAAACACATGTAGACTGGTTGGGCATACTCCCAGGCCCCCTCCAAGATTCTTGCGAGAGTAAAGATCTGATCCGTTGTTCCACGACCAGGACGGAATCCGCATTGTTCCTCCTCAATCCGAGGTTCGATTATCGTCCGAACCCTCCTTTCCAGCACCTTGGAGTAGACTTTACCAGGGAGGCTGAGAAGTGTGATGCCCCTGTAATTGGCACACACCCTCTGGTCCCCCTTTTTGAAGAGGGGAACCACCACCCCGGTCTGCCACTCCTTAGGCACCGTCCCAGACTTCCACGCAATGTTGAAGAGGCGTGTCAACCAAGACAGCCCCTCCACACCCAGAGCCTTCAGCATTTCTGGACGGATCTCATCAATCCCTGGGGCTTTGCCGCTTTTTTATAGTTTTTGTTGCATTTGTGGTCTCATGCCTGTGTTGCATTGATTTATCATTATTGTTTTGTCTATCTCTTCATTTATTTTTTCCAAATTTTTTCATCATATCTTTTTCCTTCTCCCCCTCTTTCTCTGTCTTTCCTTCCTTCCTCATGATATAGCCATCTTAATGAAAATATGTATCCCATGTAGGCCTATGTGAACCCAGTATTGAGCTCTAAGATAGTGTTGTTCTATGTTAAAAATTGTACTAACGAAAGCATAATGTTTAGGTCAGTGGTTGATAGAGAATCAGAGCAGTTAAAATAAATTGATGTTGCATTTTAAGCGTAATCTATAATTACAAGTGCACACCAGGATATCAGGACTGATTCTCCTTTAATAGGGTAGTTATCTTTAAACTGTCAATCAAAGGCGTATTCACAAACGTAATGCTAATGAATCATATGTGATTCATCAGCATTTTAATTGATTCATCCTTAGTTGTGACACAGCTTGTAAAGTTGGATTTGATATGAGAGACGAGGTTTAAGTGTTTTTTTAAGTTTGATTGACAGATGAAGCCTACAGGTATAGACAGGTGTACAGACAGATATACACACAGGTGTACAGACAGGTATACAGACAGGTATACAGACAGGTATACAGACAGGTGTACAGACAGATATACACGTTACAGACAGAAATTGACAGACAGGTGTACAGACAGGTGTAAGACAGTGAACAGACAGGTATACAGACAGGTGTACAGACAGTATACAGACAGTGTACAGACAGGTGTACAGACAGATGTAGTACAGACAGGTACAGACAGATTACAGACAAGTGTACAGACAGGTGTACAGACAGGTTACAGACATACGAGTATACAGACAAGTGTACAGACAGATATACAGACAGGTGTACAGACAGGTGTGCAGACAGATATACAGACAAGTGTACAGACAGGTGTACAGACAGGTATACAGACAGGTATACAGACAGGTATACAGACAGATATACAGACAGGTGCACAGACAGATATACAGACAAGTGTACAGACAGGTGTACAGACAGGTATACAGACAGGTATACAGACAGGTATACAGACAGGTAGACAGACAGGTGTACAGACAGGTATACAGACAGGTGTCCAGACAGGTATACAGACAGGTATACAGACAGGTATACAGACAGGTGTACAGACAGATATACAGACAAGTGTACAGACAGGTGTACAGACAGGTATACAGACAGGTATACAGACAGGTATACAGACAGGTAGACAGACAGGTGTACAGACAGGTATACAGACAGGTGTCCAGATAGGTATACAGACAGGTATACAGACAGGTGTACATACAGGTATACAGACAAGTGTACAGACAGGTGTACAGACAGGTATACAGACAGGTATACAGACAGATATACAGACAGGTATACAGACAGGTGTACAGACAGATATACAGACAAGTGTACAGACAGGTGTACAGACAGGTATACAGACAGGTATACAGACAGATATACAGACAGGTATACAGACAGGTGTACAGACAGATATACAGACAAGTGTACAGACAGGTGTACAGACAGGTATACAGACAGGTATACAGACAGGTAGACAGACAGGTGTACAGACAGGTATACAGACAGGTGTCCAGACAGGTATACAGACAGGTATACAGACAGGTGTACAGACAGGTATACAGACAGATATACAGACAGGTATACAGACAGGTGAACAGACAGATATACAGACAAGTGTACAGACAGGTGTACAGACAGGTATACAGACAGGTATACAAACAGGTAGACAGACAGGTGTACAGACAGGTATACAGACAGGTGTCCAGACAGGTATACAGACAGGTATACAGACAGGTATACAGACAGGTGGCACAGGCGGCAAATTGATATTAAAGCTGGTTCACATCAAAACAACATGAAATACATTCCTGCGATGTAGGCTACTATATTGACGATATGGACAATGGAGGACAATGGAGGACTCACTTTGATAATCTTAACAAAGCAGAATTGGATGAGACCCTTGTCTATGAAATCCCCATTAAAGTCTCCAGTTGCCTGGGACTCCTGGAAGACGTCCCTCCAATAGCTTGTTCAGTCTCCTGTAGACCCCCCCCCCCCAGCTTTCAATCCATTGATTTGCTGTACTGCATCCTTGGAACACACACGTCCCATCTATATCTATAGTTTGATAAGACCTCTGGGTCGAGAGAGGGTTTTTTCAGGAGAGGTCTTATCACAGCTACTTTAACCCTCCTGTTGTCTTTGAGTCAAATTTAGGTAATTTTTGGCAATTTTATAGCATTTGCAGAAAAAAAATGTGTGACAAATGTAAAAAAAAAAGAAAAATGTTAAGAAAAAGACAAATGTCAATAAAAGTGCCAAAAATGTGAACAAATGTGAAAAAAATGACAAAAAAAGGCTGAACAAAGTGACAAAAATGTCAAAAAAAGTGACAAATGTAACAAAAAAAGCTTTAAATAATCGGGGAAAAACCCACAAAAATTTCCAAAGGCTCAGAAAAAGGCCACAAACATTGAAAAGTGACATTGGTGGAAAGACACAAAAGGGTAGACAAAGACAACCAAAACGATGATAAAAGGTTTTTCATTTGAAATTTTGACCCAGAAAACAAAAATTTGCAGGTAGGCGAGAAGACAACACAAGGGTTAAATGACTTAAATGAAGAGTTTGCTCGCATCCAGATTATATGACGCGAAAACCCATCAATGCATCCGTTTATTCCAATGCCGAAAGGGGTCAGCTTGTCATAGGAGTCCATATGACATAAATAACTGGTCCCTGGGACACTATGACATCTTCTCCCAAGTCTTGTTCCTCTCCGTTGCTGAATGTCCTCTGGGTCAAGATGTGACTGAACCTCCTAAACCATGTCTCGAGTAACACACAGCCCAGCCATTCTGCACCTCTCGTGCATTATTCAGTAACCATGAAGACGACCCGGTCCTCTTGTCTGGTTGCTAATGAAGTTAGCCATCTCAGCATGATCACTTAATTGGGCCAGTCTTCTCTTTAAATGACAAGGACTAATGTGCCTGTGTTAGACTTTGATTGTCATCCTGATGCGTTGCTCAGTAATGCGATCTGCCATTTTCACTTCCCCGGGACTCACCTGGACCAGAGAGTGGCAGCAGCTCTTAAAGGCTGAAATCAGGACCATCACATTAACCAGCCATGAAAATGATCCCACAAAAAAAAGAGTAATGCTGTGCCACAAATCATAATAATAAACACAACAAATATCAAAGCACTATATGGATCGCACAACCTACCGGTAGGCTACAGCTACAGCCAGTGGCTGTAACAACAACACTTTATTAATGAATTTGTTAGCTCGAGAAAACACAATTCGTTATATCAAGATAACAAATTAATAAGAGATAACAGTGCATCAAAAAAATCCAGGGCTGCTCTTGGCTTGCGTATGTTCTAACAACAGAGTGGACTTTTTTAAATTTCCCCTCTGGAGATTAATAAAAAGTATGAAATTTTTACTTAGATTTTTTTGGGGACTGTTTTATTGAGAATGTATTGTTTTAATTTTCCCACCAGATGGGGCTGTTTATCTACTAAAATGATGGACAGTCTCTGACAAAAGTCTTGTCGCTTGTGTACAAATTGACCTGAAGTGCCGCTGAAATATATTTCTAATCAAGATTTATTTACAAGAAATGGCTCATTTTAATCCCAACAGCTTTTGTAATAATGTTTCATAATAATGTTTCATAAAAGTATTCTAATATTCACAGCTTGGTAAAGCCCATTGAGTCAATTTTTGCAAAGACATAAGTGTTGTCGCCTTGTCATATGAGCTTCACCTGTGACTACTAATGGATCAATTAGGTCTCAGGTGTGTATAAAAACAACCCCAGTACACTAGACCTTCACATCAACTGCAACTAGACCTCTGCAAACATGCCTAAGATTCACCCTGAGACTAAAGTTTTGATTATCAAGAGGCTGAAGACCAGATCCACTGCTGATGTGGCAGACACCTTCAATGTGTCTCAGCGTCAAGTACAGAGGATTAAAAACACATTTGAAGACACTGGAGATGTTTTGACAAGCCCAGGTCAGGCAGACCCCGCAAGACAACTGCTCGAGAGGACCGTGTTGGCTCGAAAATCCAAGGCCAGCCCATTTTCTACTGCAGCAGAGCTCCACCAGACCTGGTCCCCTGAAGTCCCTGTGTCAACCAGAACGGTTTGTCGGATTCTGTCTCGAAATGGCCTCCACGGTCGAATCAGTGCCCAGAAGCCAGCACTAAACAAAAGACAATTGAAAAACCGTGTGGCATTTGCCAAGGCCCACAGCCGGTTAAAAGGATGGATGCTGGAGAAGTGGAAGAAAGTGGATTTTTCAGATGAATCTTCTGTTGAATTACACCACAGTTGCCGCAAATATTGCAGGAGACCTACTGGAGCCCGCACGGATCCAAGATTCACCCAGAAAACAGTGAAGTTTGGTGGCGGAAAAATCATGGTCTGGGGTTACATCCAGTATGGGGGTGTGCGAGAGATCTGCAGGGTGGAAGGCAACATCAATAGTCTCAAATACCAAGAAATCTTAGCTACCTCTTATATTCCCAATCATAAAAGAGGCCAAATTCTCCAGCAGGATGGTGCTCCATCGCATACTTCCATCTCCACTTCAAAGTTCTTCAAGGCGAAGAAGATCAAGACGCTCCAGGATTGGCCTGCCCAGTCCCCAGACATGAACATCATTGAGCATATGTGGGGTAGGATGAAAGAGGAAGCATGGAAGACCAAACCAAAGAATAGTGATGAACTTGGGAGGCAGGAAGACTGCTTTCCTAGCTATTCCTGATGACTTCATCAACACATGGTCTGAATCCTTGCCAAACCGCATGGATGCAGTCCTTCAAGCTCATGGAAGTCATACAAGATATTAAATTTGAATCTCACAGCACCGCTATTTAATTTGCCGACATATTTTAGTATTTGCAGTAAATTTGTTTAATATATGTATAGGCGACAAAACTTTTGTCTTGCCAAAATTTGACCTTTCTGTCTTGTTTAAATAATAAATCTTTTTTTAGTGAAACTAATTTATTTCAGTGCATTGAACATCATTTGGGAGGGTTTTAGCTTTTCATATGAGCTATTTCTTACACCAATTGATTAATTAAAAGTCAGGTTAATAGCAGGTGTTTCTACAAAATAGATAAGCGACAAGACTTTTGTCAGGGACTGTAGCAGGCAGACAGATTATTCTGAAAGCGTTGTCTCCTCAGAGCAGCATGTCTCCTCAGAGCAGCATGTCTCCTCAGAGCAGCATGTGTCCTCAGAGCAGAATGTGTCCTCAGAGCAGAATGTGTCCTCAGAGCAGAATGTGTCCTCAGAGCTTTGTAACTGTAACTATGTTTCTTTACATGTATTACTCCCCACACAACAGCATCACATAGAATACACTTACCTGCTTGTTGTTATTATTGTTATTATTATTATTATTATTATTATTATTATTATTATAACAGCAACCGATCAAATTAAAACGATCTTCAATGACTTTTAGGCAAGCTCAAACGTGCTATGATGTAAAATAAAGACGCAAACATTCCCTTATTAACAAGTACACAAGTGTATTATTTTCTTTTATTTATATATGCAAGCAGGTTTATGTCTTTACAAATAAAAAAGCCACTGTCTGCCCAAGCTGTTGGCACATATATTTACAAAAATGGAGGAGTGAATCAGATAAAGCTTGCTACTAAGCAACCCGAGTGAAGTACAAAAAGTCTAGAACACTATGGTGGGACAGAAAAACAATACTCCCATTGTCCAAGATGTCCAACCTGACATTAAGCATGGGTCTGGAACATGTGATGATCACAGACTGGCATTATCAGCTTTAGATCTGGGCTGCAGAGGATCCTATCTTCCCTCCTGTGAGACAGAGCGGAGGGTTCAAAGCTGCAAAAACAGGTCCCATCTTTTTCACAGAGGGTTAGATATCAGATTTCATGTTTTGAAATCCATGCTTTAATAAGCTGACATTGCCAGTTGTCTGAATCCTGTCACAATAAGATGTGGCCAGGGGTGGACATGAAGGACGCAGGATTAGGAGACATTCATCTTCACTAGGGGACGTGGGTTGGATGAGGAGACTTAAAACAATGGAGTGCGGGCAGCTCACATCCTCTCACCAATTCCAACAGCAGGCAGTGGATGTCAG